>NC_134828.1:1398875-1469607 GCF_004210375.1 Tachypleus tridentatus
TTCGTTAACATTATCTCCAGCACTCAACATCTTAGGTACAGTATAATAAATTACATGACTTCAAGCTTAACATTATCTCGCAGTACCAAATAGATATTAGTATAAGCAATGGTGACATGATTTCAAGCTAACATTATCTCAGTACTAACATCTTAGTACAAAGTATAATAAGTGACATGATTTCGCTAACATTATCTCAGTACCAACATCTTAGTACAGTAAGTAATGCGACATGATTCTGCTAACTTGGTCTTGCAGTACCAACATCTTAGTACAGTATAAGTTACATGATTTCAAGCTAACATTATCTTTCAGTACCAACATCTTAGTACAGTATAATAAGTTACATGATTTCAAGCTAACATTATCTCAGTACTAACATCTTAGTACAGTATGGCGTTACATGATTTCAAGCTAACATTATCTCCAGTACTCAACATATTAGTACAGCATATATAAGTTACATGATTTCAAGCTAACATTATCTCAGTACCAACATATTAGTACAGTATAATAAGTTACATGATTTCAAGCTAACATTATCTCAGTACTAACATCTTAGTACAGTATAATAAGTTACATGATTTCAAGCTAACATTATCTCAGTACTAACATCTTAGTACAGTATAAGTTACATGATTCTCATGCTAACATTATCTCAGTACTCAACATATTAGTACAGTATAATAAGTGACATGATTTCAAGCTAACATTATCTCAGTACCAACATATTAGTAAAATAATAAGTTATTGATTTCAAGCTAACATATCCTGTACAAACATTTAGTACAGTATAATAAGTTACATGATTTGCTAACATTATCTCAGTACTAACATCTTAGTACAGTATAATAAGTTACATGATTTCAAGCTAACATTATCTCAGTACTAACATCTAGTACAGTATAATAAGTGACATGATTTCAAGCTAACATTATCTCAGTACTAACATCTTAGTACAGTATAATAAGTTACATGATTTCAAGCTAACATTATCTCAGTACTAACATCTTAGTACAGTATAATAAGTTACATGATTTCAACATTATCTCAGTACTCAACATCTTAGTACAGTATAATAAGTTACATGATTTCAAGCTAACATTATCTCAGTACTAACATCTTAGTACAGTATAATAAATTACATGATTTCAAGCTAACATTATCTCAGTACCAACATATTAGTACAGTATAATAAGTTGACATGATTTCAAGCTAACATTATCTCAGTACTAACATCTTAGTACAATAGTATAATAAGTTACATGATTTCAAGCTACATAACATATCAAAGTACCAACATATTAGTACAGTTACATGATTTCAAGCTAACATTATCTCAGTACCAACATATTAGTACAGTATAAGTGACATGATTTCAAGCTAACATTATCTCAGTACTAACATCTTAGTACAGTATAATAAGTGACATGATTTCAAGCTGAACACTATCTCAGTACTAACATATTAGTACAGTATATATGTTACATGATTTCAAGCTAACATTATCTCTGTAGTACTAACATCTTAGTACAGTATAATAAGTTACATGATTTCAAGCTAACATTATCTCAGTACTCAACATCTTAGTACAGTATAATAAGTTACATGATTTCAAGCTAACATTATCTCTCAGTACTAACATCTTAGTACAGTATAATAAGTGACATGATTTCAAGCTAAACATTATCTCAGTACTAACATCTTAGTACAGTATAATAAGTTACATGATTTCAAGCTACTATTATTATCTCAGTACTAACAGACTTAGTACAGTATAATAAGTTACATGATTTCAAGCTAACATAATATCTCAGTACGCAAACATATTAGTACAGCATAATAAGTTACATGATTTCAAGTTAACATTATCTCAGTACTCAACATGTACTTAGTACAGTATAATAAGTGACATGATTTCAAGCTAACATTATCTCAGTACTAACATCTTAGTACAGTATAAATAAAATTGACATGATTTCAAGCTAACATTATCTCAGTACTAACATCTTAGTACAGTATAATAAGTTACATGATTTCAAGCTAACATTATCTCAGTACTAACATCTTAGTACAGTACAGTATAATACAGTTACATGATTTCAAGCTAACATTATCCTCAGTACTAACATCTTAGTACAGTATAATAAGTTAGATGATTTCAAGCTAACATTATCTCAGTACTAACATCTAGGTACAGTATAATAAGTTACATGATTTCAAGCTAACATTATCTCAGTACCCTACCATCTTAGCACAGTATCATATAAGACATGATTTCAAGCTAACATTATCTCCAGTAGTACATCTTAGTGTTATAGTTAAGTGACATGATTTCAAGTTAACATTATCTTCAGTACTAACATACAGTATAGTATAATAAGTTACATGATTTCAAGCTAATATCTCAGTACTAACATATTAGTACAGTATATAAGTTACATGATTTCAAGCTAACATTATCTCAGTACTACAATACATCTTAGTACAGTATAATAAGTGACATGATTTCAAGCTAACATTATCTCAGTACTAACATATTAGTACAGTATAATAAGTTGACATGATTTCAAGCTAACATTATCTCAGTACTAACATCTTAGTACAGTATAATAAGTTACATGATTTCAAGCTAACATTATCTCAGTACTAAGCATCTTCAGTACAGTATAATAAGTTACATGATTTCAAGCTAACATTATCTCAGTACTAACATCTTAGTACAGTATAATAAGTTACATGATTTCAAGCTAACATTATCTCAGGTACTAACATCTTAGTACAGTGTATAAATGTTACATGATTTCAAGCTAACATTATCTCAGTACTAACATCTTAGTACAGTATAATAAGTTACATGATTTCAAGCTAACATTATCTCAGCAATACTAACATCTTAGTACAGTATAATAAGTGACATGATTTCAAGCTAACATTATCTCAGTACTAACATCTTAGTACAGTATAATAAGTTACATGATTTCAAGCTAACATTATCTCAGTACTAACATCTTAGTACAGTATAATAAGTTACATGATTTCAAGCTAACATTATCTCAGTAACTAACAGTATCTTAAGTACATCATGAGTTACAGATTCATAACATATTAGTACAGTAATGCATGATTTCAAGTTAACATTATCTCAGTACTAACATCTTAGTACAGTATAATAAGTTACATGATTTCAAGCTAACATTATCTCAGTACTAACATCTTAGTACAGTATAATAAGTTACATGATTTCAAGCTAACATTATCTCAGTACTAACATATTAGTACAGTATAATAAGTTACATGATTTCAAGCTAACATTATCCTCAGTACTCAACATCTTAGTACAGCATAAGTTACATGATTTCAAGTTAACATTATCCCAGTAGTACTAACATATTAGTACAGTAATAAGTTACATGATTTCAAGCTAACATTATCTCAGTACTAACATATTAGTACAGTATAATAAGTACTAACATCTTAGTACATGATTTCAAGCTAACATTATCTCAGTACTAACATCTTAGTACAGTATAATAAGTTACATGATTTCAAGCTAACATTATCTCAGTACTAACATCTTAGTACAGTATAATAAGTTACATGATTTCAAGCTAACATTATCTCAGTACTAACATCTTAGTACAGTATAATAAGTGACATGATTTCAAGTATAACATTATCTCAGTACTAACATCTAGTACAGTATAATAAGTTACATGATTTCAAGCTAACATTATCTCAGTACTAACATCTTAGTACAGTATAATAAGTTACATGATTTCAAGCTAACATTATCTCAGTACTAACATCTTAGTACAGTATAATAAGTTACATGATTTCAAGCTAACATTATCTCAGTACTAACATCTTAGTACAGTATATAAGTTACATGATTTCAAGCTAACATTATCTCAGTACTAACATCTTAGTACAGTATAATAAGTTACATGATTTCAAGCTAACATTATCTCAGTACTAACATATTAGTACAGTATAAGTTACATGATTTCAAGCTAACATTATCTCAGTACTAACATCTTAGTACAGTATAATAAGTGACATGATTTCAAGCTAACATTATCTCAGTACTAACATCTTAGTACAGTATAATAAGTTACATGATTTCAAGCTAACATTATCTCAGTATTATGTCATCTAACATCTTAGTACAGTATAATAAGTTACATGATTTCAAGCTAACATTATCTCAGTACTAACATATTAGTACAGTATAATAAGTTACATGATTTCAAGCTAACATTATCTCAGTACTAACATCTTAGTACAGTATAATAAGTTACATGATTTCAAGCTAACATTATCTCAGTACTAACATCTTAGTACAGTATAATAAGTTACATGATTTCAAGCTAACATTATCTCAGTACTAACATCTTAGTACAGTATAATAAGTGACATGATTTCAAGCTAACATTATCTCAGTACTAACATCTTAGTACAGTATAATAAGTGACATGATTTCAAAGCTAACATTATCTCAGTACTAAACAGTACCATTAGTACAAGTATAATAAGTTTCGCTACATTATTTCAGAGCTAACATTATCTCAGTACTAACATATTAGTACAGTATAATAAGTTACATGATTTCAAGCTAACATTATCTCAGTACTAACATCTTAGTACAGTATAATAAGTTACATGATTTCAAGCTAACATTATCTCAGTACTAACATCTTAGTACAGTATAATAAGTGACATGATTTCAAGCTAACATTATCTCAGTACTAACATCTTAGTACAGTATAATAAGTTACATGATTTCAAGCTAACATTATCTCAGTACTAACAACATCTTAGTACAGTATAATAGAGTTACATGATTTCAAGCTAACATTATCTCAGTACTAACATATTAGTACAGTATTATAAGTTACATGATTTCAAGCTAACATTATCTCAGTACTAACATCTTAGTACAGTATAATAAGTGACATGATTTCAAGCTAACATTATCTCAGTACTAACATCTTAGTACAGTATAATAAGTTACATGATTTCAAGCTAACATTATCTCAGTACTAACATATTTTAGTACAGTATAATAAGTTACATGATTTCAAGCTAACATTATCTCAGTACTAACATCTTAGTACAGTATAATAAGTTACATGATTTCAAGCTAACATTATCTCAGTACTAACATCTTAGTACAGTATAATAAGTTACATGATTTCAAGCTAACATTATCTCAGTACTAACATCTTAGTACAGTATAATAAGTTACATGATTTCAAGCTAACATTATCTCAGTACTAACATCTTAGTACAGTATAATAAGTGACATGATTTCAAGCTAACATTATCTCAGTACTAACATCTTAGTACAGTATAATAAGTTACATGATTTCAAGCTAACATTATCTCAGTACTAACATATTAGTACAGTATAAGTTACATGATTTCAAGCTAACATTATCTCAGTACTAACATCTTAGTACAGTATAATAAGTGACATGATTTCAAGCTAACATTATCTCAGTACTAACATCTTAGTACAGTATAATAAGTTACATGATTTCAAGCTAACATTATCTCAGTACTAACATATTAGTACAGTATAATAAGTTACATGATTTCAAGCTAACATTATCTCAGTACTAACATCTTAGTACAGTATAATAAGTTACATGATTTCAAGCTAACATTATCTCAGTACTAACATCTTAGTACAGTATAATAAGTGACATGATTTCAAGCTAACATTATCTCAGTACTAACATCTTAGTACAGTATAATAAGTTACATGATTTCAAGCTAACATTATCTCAGTACTAACATCTTAGTACAGTATAATAAGTTACATGATTTCAAGCTAACATTATCTCAGTACTAACATCTTAGTACAGTATAATAAGTTACATGATTTCAAGCTAACATTATCTCAGTACTAACATCTTAGTACAGTATAATATGTTACATGATTTCAAGCTAACATTATCTCAGTACTAACATATTAGTACAGTATAAGTTACATGATTTCAAGCTAACATTATCTCAGTACTAACATATTAGTACAGTATAATAAGTGACAGGATTTCAAGCTAACATTATCTCAGTACTAACATCTTAGTTCAGTATAATAAGTTACATGATTTCAAGCTAACATTATCTCAGTACTAACATCTTAGTACAGTATAATAAGTGACATGATTTCAAGCTAACATTATCTCAGTACTAACATCTTAGTACAGTATATAAGTTACATGATTTCAAGCTAACATTATCTCAGTACTAACATCTTAGTACAGTATAATAAGTGACATGATTTCAAGCTAACATTATCTCAGTACTAACATCTTAGTACAGTATAATAATTACATGATTTCAAGCTAACATTATCTCAGTACTAACATCTTAGTACAGTATAAGTTACATGATTTCAAGCTAGCATTATCTCAGTACTAACATATTAGTACAGTATAAGTTAGATGATTTCAAGCTAACATTATCTCAGTACTAACATCTTAGTACAGTATAATAAGTGACATGATTTCAAGCTAACATTATCTCAGTAGTAACATATTAGTACAGTATAATAAGTTACATGATTTCAAGCTAACATTATCTCAGTACTAACATATTAGTACAGTATAATAAGTTACATGATTTCAAGCTAACATTATCTCAGTACTAACATCTTAGTACAGCATAATAAGTTACATGATTTCAAGCTAACATTATCTCAGTACTAGCATCTTAGTACAGTATAATAAGTGACATGATTTCAAGCTAACATTATCTCAGTACTAACATCTTAGTACAGTATAATAAGTTACATGATTTCAAGCTAACATTATCTCAGTACTAACATCTTAGTACAGTATAATAAGTTACATGATTTCAAGCTAACATTATCTCAGTACTAACATCTTAGTACAGTATAATAAGTTACATGATTTCAAGCTAACATTATCTCAGTACTAACATCTTAGTACAGTATAAGTTACATGATTTCAAGCTAACATTATCTCAGTACTAACATCTTAGTTCAGTATAATAAGTTACATGATTTCAAGCTAACATTATCTCAGTACTAACATCTTAGTACAGTATAATAAGTGACATGATTTCAAGCTAACATTATCTCAGTACTAACATCTTAGTACAGTATAAGTTACATGATTTCAAGCTAACATTATCTCAGTACTAACATCTTAGTACAGTATAATAAGTGACATGATTTCAAGCTAACATTATCTCAGTACTAACATCTTAGTACAGTATAAGTTACATGATTTCAAGCTAACATTATCTCAGTACTAACATCTTAGTACAGTATAAGTTACATGATTTCAAGCTAACATTATCTCAGTACTAACATATTAGTACAGTATAAGTTAGATGATTTCAAGCTAACATTATCTCAGTACCAACATATTAGTACAGTATAATAAGTGACATGATTTCAAGCTAACATTATCTCAGTACTAACATCTTAGTACAGTATAATAAGTTACATGATTTCAAGCTAACATTATCTCAGTACTAACATCTTAGTACAGTATAATAAGTGACATGATTTCAAGCTAACATTATCTCAGTACTAACATATTAGTACAGTATAATAAGTTACATGATTTCAAGCTAACATTATCTCAGTACTAACATCTTAGTACAGTATAATAAGTTACATGATTTCAAGCTAACATTATCTCAGTACTAACATCTTAGTACAGTATAATAAGTGACATGATTTCAAGCTAGCATTATCTCAGTACTAACATCTTAGTACAGTATAATAAGTGACATGATTTCAAGCTAACATTATCTCAGTACTAACATCTTAGTACAGTATAATAAGTTACATGATTTCAAGCTAACATTATCTCAGTACTAACATCTTAGTACAGTATAATAAGTTACATGATTTCAAGCTAACATTATCTCAGTACTAACATATTAGTACAGTATAAGTTACATGATTTCAAGCTAACATTATCTCAGTACTAACATCTTAGTACAGTATAATAAGTGACATGATTTCAAGCTAACATTATCTCAGTACTAACATCTTAGTACAGTATAAGTTACATGATTTCAAGCTAACATTATCTCAGTACTAACATCTTAGTACAGTATAATAAGTTACATGATTTCAAGCTAACATTATCTGAGTACTAACATATTAGTACAGTATAATAAGTTACATGATTTCAAGCTAACATTATCTCAGTACTAACATCTTAGTACAGTATAATAAGTTACATGATTTCAAGCTAACATTATCTCAGTACTAACATCTTAGTACAGTATAATAAGTTACATGATTTCAAGCTAACATTATCTCAGTACTAACATCTTAGTACAGTATAATAAGTGACATGATTTCAAGCTAACATTATCTCAGTACTAACATCTTAGTACAGTATAATAAGTGACATGATTTCAAGCTAACATTATCTCAGTAGTAACATATTAGTACAGTATAATAAGTTACATGATTTCAAGCTAACATTATCTCAGTACTAACATATTAGTACAGTATAATAAGTTACATGATTTCAAGCTAACATTATCTCAGTACTAACATCTTAGTACAGTATAATAAGTTACATGATTTCAAGCTAACATTATCTCAGTACTAACATCTTAGTACAGTATAATAAGTGACATGATTTCAAGCTAACATTATCTCAGTACTAACATCTTAGTACAGTATAATAAGTTACATGATTTCAAGCTAACATTATCTCAGTACTAACATCTTAGTACAGTATAATAAGTTACATGATTTCAAGCTAACATTATCTCAGTACTAACATCTTAGTACAGTATAATAAGTTACATGATTTCAAGCTAACATTATCTCAGTACTAACATCTTAGTACAGTATAAGTTACATGATTTCAAGCTAACATTATCTCAGTACTAACATCTTAGTACAGTATAATAAGTGACATGATTTCAAGCTAACATTATCTCAGTACTAACATCTTAGTACAGTATAATAAGTTACATGATTTCAAGCTAACATTATCTCAGTACTAACATATTAGTACAGTATAATAAGTTACATGATTTCAAGCTAACATTATCTCAGTACTAACATCATACAGTTAGTACAGTATAATAAGTTACATGATTTCAAGCTAACATTATCTCAGTACTAACATCTTAGTACAGTATAATAAGTTACATGATTTCAAGCTAACATTATCTCAGTACTAACATCTTAGTACAGTATAATAAGTGACATGATTTCAAGCTAACATTATCTCAGTACTAACATCTTAGTACAGTATAATAAGTGACATGATTTCAAGCTAACATTATCTCAGTAGTAAGATATTAGTACAGTATAATAAGTTACATGATTTCAAGCTAACATTATCTCAGTACTAACATATTAGTACAGTATAAGTTACATGATTTCAAGCTAACATTATCTCAGTACTAACATATTAGTACAGTATAATAAGTGACATGATTTCAAGCTAACATTATCTCAGTACTAACATCTTAGTACAGTATAATAAGTTACATGATTTCAAGCTAACATTATCTCAGTACTAACATATTAGTACAGTATAATAAGTTACATGATTTCAAGCTAACATTATCTCAGTACTAACATCTTAGTACAGTATAATAAGTTACATGATTTCAAGCTAACATTATCTCAGTACTAACATCTTAGTACAGTATAATAAGTGACATGATTTCAAGCTAACATTATCTCAGTACTAACATCTTAGTACAGTATAATAAGTTACATGATTTCAAGCTAACATTATCTCAGTACTAACATCTTAGTACAGTATAATAAGTTACATGATTTCAAGCTAACATTATCTCAGTACTAACATCTTAGTACAGTATAATAAGTTACATGATTTCAAGCTAACATTATCTCAGTACTAACATCTTAGTACAGTATAATAAGTTACATGATTTCAAGCTAACATTATCTCAGTACTAACATATTAGTACAGTATAATAAGTTACATGATTTCAAGCTAACATTATCTCAGTACTAACATCTTAGTACAGTATAATAAGTGACATGATTTCAAGCTAACATTATCTCAGTACTAACATCTTAGTACAGTATAATAAGTTACATGATTTCAAGCTAACATTATCTGAGTACTAACATATTAGTACAGTATAATAAGTTACATGATTTCAAGCTAACATTATCTCAGTACAAACATCTTAGTACAGTATAATAAGTTACATGATTTCAAGCTAACATTATCTCAGTACTAACATCTTAGTACAGTATAATAAGTTACATGATTTCAAGCTAACATTATCTCAGTACTAACATCTTAGTACAGTATAATAAGTGACATGATTTCAAGCTAACATTATCTCAGTACTAACATCTTAGTACAGTATAATAAGTTACATGATTTCAAGCTAACATTATCTCAGTACTAACATCTTAGTACAGTATAATAAATGACATGATTTCAAGCTAACATTATCTCAGTACTAACATATTAGTACAGTATAATAAGTTACATGATTTCAAGCTAGCATTATCTCAGTACTAACATCTTAGTACAGTATAATAAGTTACATGATTTCAAGCTAACATTATCTCAGTACTAACATCTTAGTACAGTATAATAAGTGACATGATTTCAAGCTAACATTATCTCAGTACTAACATCTTAGTACAGTATAATAAGTTACATGATTTCAAGCTAACATTATCTCAGTACTAACATCTTAGTACAGTATAATAAGTTACATGATTTCAAGCTAACATTATCTCAGTACTAACATCTTAGTACAGTATAATAAGTTACATGATTTCAAGCTAACATTATCTCAGTACTAACATCTTAGTACAGTATAATAAGTGACATGATTTCAAGCTAACATTATCTCAGTACTAACATCTTAGTACAGTATAATAAGTGACATGATTTCAAGCTAACATTATCTCAGTACTAACATATTAGTACAGTATAATAAATGACATGATTTCAAGCTAACATTATCTCAGTACTAACATATTAGTACAATATAATAAGTTATATGATTTCAAGCTATCATTATCTCAGTACTAACATATTAGTACAGTATAATAAGTGACATGATTTCAAGCTAACATTATCTCAGTACTAACATATTAGTACAGTATAATAAGTGACATGATTTCAAGCTAACATTATCTCAGTACTAACATCTTAGTACAGTATAATAAGTTACATGATTTCAAGCTATCATTATCTCAGTACTAACATATTAGTACAGTATATTAAGTGACATGATTTCAAGCTAACATTATCTCAGTACTAACATATTAGTACAGTATAATAAGTTACATGATTTCAAGCTAACATTATCTCAGTACTAACATATTAGTACAGTATAATAAGTGACATGATTTCAAGCTAACATTATCTCAGTACTAACATATTAGTACAGTATAATAAGTTACATGATTTCAAGCTAACATTATCTCAGTACTAACATCTTAGTACAGTATAATAAGTTACATGATTTCAAGCTAACATTATCTCAGTACTAACATCTTAGTACAGTATAATAAGTTACATGATTTCAAGCTAACATTATCTCAGTACTAACATCTTAGTACAGTATAATAAGTGACATGATTTCAAGCTAATATTATCTCAGTACTAACATCTTAGTACAGTATAATAAGTGACATGATTTCAAGCTAATATTATCTCAGTACTAACATATTAGTACAGTATAATAAGTTATATGATTTCAAGCTAACATTATCTCAGTACTAACATATTAGTACAGTATAATAAGTTACATGATTTCAAGCTAACATTATCTCAGTACTAACATCTTAGTACAGTATAATAAGTTACATGATTTCAAGCTAACATTATCTCAGTACTAACATATTAGTACAGTATAATAAGTGACATGATTTCAAGCTAACATTATCTCAGTACTAACATCTTAGTACAGTATAATAAGTTACATGATTTCAAGCTAACATTATCTCAGTACTAACATCTTAGTACAGTATAATAAGTGACATGATTTCAAGCTAACATTATCTCAGTACTAACATCTTAGTACAGTATAATAAGTTACATGATTTCAAGCTAACATTATCTCAGTACTAACATCTTAGTACAGTATAATAAGTTACATGATTTCAAGCTAACATTATCTCAGTACTAACATCTTAGTACAGTATAATAAGTTACATGATTTCAAGCTAACATTATCTCAGTACTAACATATTAGTACAGTATAATAAGTTACATGATTTCAAGCTAACATTATCTCAGTACTAACATCTTAGTACAGTATAATAAGTTACATGATTTCAAGCTAACATTATCTCAGTACTAACATCTTAGTACAGTATAATAAGTTACATGATTTCAAGCTAACATTATCTCAGTACTAACATCTTAGTACAGTATAATAAGTTACATGATTTCAAGCTAACATTATCTCAGTACTAACATCTTAGTACAGTATAATAAGTGACATGATTTCAAGCTAACATTATCTCAGTACTAACATCTTAGTACAGTATAAGTTACATGATTTCAAGCTAGCATTATCTCAGTACTAACATCTTAGTACAGTATAAGTTACATGATTTCAAGCTAGCATTATCTCAGTACTAACATCTTAGTACAGTATAAGTGACATGATTTCAAGCTAACATTATCTCAGTACTAACATATTAGTACAGTATAATAAGTTACATGATTTCAAGCTAACATTATCTCAGTACTAACATCTTAGTACAATATAATAAGTTACATGATTTCAAGCTAACATTATCTCAGTACTAACATATTAGTACAGTATAATAAGTGACATGATTTCAAGCTAACATTATCTCAGTACTAACATCTTAGTACAGTATAAGTTACATGATTTCAAGCTAACATTATCTCAGTACTAACATCTTAGTACAGTATAATAAGTGACATGATTTCAAGCTAACATTATCTCAGTACTAACATCTTAGTACAGTATAATAAGTGACATGATTTCAAGCTAACATTATCTCAGTACTAACATATTAGTACAGTATAATAAGTTACATGATTTCAAGCTAACATTATCTCAGTACTAACATCTTAGTACAGTATAATAAGTTACATGATTTCAAGCTAACATTATCTCAGTACTAACATCTTAGTACAGTATAATAAGTGACATGATTTCAAGCTAACATTATCTCAGTACTAACATCTTAGTACAGTATAATAAGTGACATGATTTCAAGCTAACATTATCTCAGTACTAACATCTTAGTACAGTATAATAAGTGACATGATTTCAAGCTAACATTATCTCAGTACTAACATCTTAGTACAGTATAATAAGTTACATGATTTCAAGCTAACATTATCTCAGTACTAACATCTTAGTACAGTATAATAAGTTACATGATTTCAAGCTAACATTATCTCAGTACTAACATCTTAGTACAGTATAATAAGTTACATGATTTCAAGCTAACATTATCTCAGTACTAACATCTTAGTACAGTATAATAAGTTACATGATTTCAAGCTAACATTATCTCAGTACTAACATCTTAGTACAGTATAATAAGTTACATGATTTCAAGCTAACATTATCTCAGTACTAACATCTTAGTACAGTATAAGTTACATGATTTCAAGCTAACATTATCTCAGTACTAACATCTTAGTACAGTATAATAAGTGACATGATTTCAAGCTAACATTATCTCAGTACTAACATCTTAGTACAGTATAATAAGTGACATGATTTCAAGCTAACATTATCTCAGTACTAACATATTAGTACAGTATAATAAGTTACATGATTTCAAGCTAACATTATCTCAGTACTAACATCTTAGTACAGTATAAGTTACATGATTTCAAGCTAACATTATCTCAGTACTAACATCTTAGTACAGTATAATAAGTGACATGATTTCAAGCTAACATTATCTCAGTACTAACATCTTAGTACAGTATAATAAGTGACATGATTTCAAGCTAACATTATCTCAGTACTAACATCTTAGTACAGTATAATAAGTTACATGATTTCAAGCTAACATTATCTCAGTACTAACATCTTAGTACAGTATAATAAGTTACATGATTTCAAGCTAACATTATCTCAGTACTAACATCTTAGTACAGTATAATAAGTTACATGATTTCAAGCTAACATTATCTCAGTACTAACATCTTAGTACAGTATAATAAGTTACATGATTTCAAGCTAACATTATCTCAGTACTAACATCTTAGTACAGTATAATAAGTGACATGATTTCAAGCTAACATTATCTCAGTACTAACATCTTAGTACAGTATAATAAGTTACATGATTTCAAGCTAACATTATCTCAGTACTAACATCTTAGTACAGTATAATAAGTTACATGATTTCAAGCTAACATTATCTCAGTACTAACATCTTAGTACAGTATAATAAGTTACATGATTTCAAGCTAACATTATCTCAGTACTAACATCTTAGTACAGTATAATAAGTGACATGATTTCAAGCTAACATTATCTCAGTACTAACATCTTAGTACAGTATAATAAGTGACATGATTTCAAGCTAACATTATCTCAGTACTAACATATTAGTACAGTATAATAAGTTACATGATTTCAAGCTAACATTATCTCAGTACTAACATATTAGTACAGTATAATAAGTTACATGATTTCAAGCTAACATTATCTCAGTACTAACATCTTAGTACAGTATAATAAGTTACATGATTTCAAGCTAACATTATCTCAGTACTAACATATTAGTACAGTATAATAAGTGACATGATTTCAAGCTAACATTATCTCAGTACTAACATCTTAGTACAGTATAATAAGTTACATGATTTCAAGCTAACATTATCTC
The DNA here is from genome assembly GCF_004210375.1 of Tachypleus tridentatus. Taxonomy (NCBI): domain Eukaryota; kingdom Metazoa; phylum Arthropoda; class Merostomata; order Xiphosura; family Limulidae; genus Tachypleus; species Tachypleus tridentatus. Next base: position 1,413,723 of record NC_134828.1, read on the forward strand.
AGTACTAACATCTTAGTACAGTATAATAAGTTACATGATTTCAAGCTAACATTATCTCAGTACTAACATATTAGTACAGTATAATAAGTTACATGATTTCAAGCTAACATTATCTCAGTACAAACATCTTAGTACAGTATAATAAGTTACATGATTTCAAGCTAACATTATCTCAGTACTAACATCTTAGTACAGTATAATAAGTTACATGATTTCAAGCTAACATTATCTCAGTACTAACATCTTAGTACAGTATAATAAGTTACATGATTTCAAGCTAACATTATCTCAGTACTAACATATTAGTACAGTATAAGTTACATGATTTCAAGCTAACATTATCTCAGTACTAACATCTTAGTACAGTATAAGTGACATGATTTCAAGCTAATATTATCTCAGTACTAACATCTTAGTACAGTATAATAAGTTACATGATTTCAAGCTAACATTATCTCAGTACTAACATATTAGTACAGTATAATAAGTTACATGATTTCAAGCTAACATTATCTCAGTACTAACATCTTAGTACAGTATAATAAGTTACATGATTTCAAGCTAACATTATCTCAGTACTAACATCTTAGTACAGTATAATAAGTGACATGATTTCAAGCTAACATTATCTCAGTACTAACATCTTAGTACAGTATAAGTTACATGATTTCAAGCTAGCATTATCTCAGTACTAACATCTTAGTACAGTATAAGTGACATGATTTCAAGCTAACATTATCTCAGTACTAACATATTAGTACAGTATAATAAGTTACATGATTTCAAGCTAACATTATCTCAGTACTAACATCTTAGTACAGTATAATAAGTGACATGATTTCAAGCTAATATTATCTCAGTACTAACATATTAGTACAGTATAATAAGTTACATGATTTCAAGCTAACATTATCTCAGTACTAACATCTTAGTGCAGTATAATAAGTTACATGATTTCAAGCTAACATTATCTCAGTACTAACATCTTAGTCTGGCTCAAACATTGATCTATCTAAGAATTATAAGCTGATAAACAGTCACTTTATAAACGAATGTATGTTGAGGCCTAACATGAAATTCACGCTGCTACAAAATACAGACATAAATATATTTTTAATTTATCTCAGTAAAACATCATATACATTTCATATCCCTCTGTGTAAAAGAAATGGAAACCCAAAAAAACTAATATGGTTAACACCTTGATTTTTATTTATTGATAACAAACTGTAGCAAATTAAAATTCCTTATATGTATGGTAGCAAACTGCTATGGAGAATGATGAATGTGTGAAACTAGTCACACACATCTGATGGTGCCACTTCTTTCTACATAGTAGCTCTTAACATGGGTCTACGTGTACAGTATATGGAGACAGTCACATTTCACATAATAAAGCCAAAGAGTGATGTTACACACTTCACATACAAAGAATATTTAAGTTACTATAAAACTTAACCATAACATATTCATTTTGGAACTACTGAAATAAATATGTCTGACAGGACTTAGTCTGGTGAAAAATTATTTGTTCATATGACTATTCACAACATCTTAAACAGTTGTGGTAATTCAAAACCAATTTTAGTTTTATATGTAAATAAAGATATTCTTGAGTTGTATACTTTATCCAATATTTCAGAAGCATTTTATCCCTACAGGCCCTTGAATTCTATGAACAAAAGTTACAATGAGGATTACATGAAAGAGAAAAAATGCAACAAACATCTCTAAAGATTGACTTTTGATAAAACATTCTACATCTGTATCAAAATAATTTAAGTTATCACCACTAATGTTGCAATAATTGCTGATTTAGTGAAAATTATTCGAAATACATTTCATGCTGGGTTCACTGGTCAAGCCTGGTTTGCCATACCAAATTCTCAATATTGTCATAAAATCAAGTGTTACACTCTACAATGTTTGAATTTGATTTTTTACCTGGCTTATGAAGCTAAGAAAACAAATATATTATTTAACTACTTGTATCTTAACTATTATACATGACCATGTCTCACTGTCAGAGATGAAACATTGCACTGAAATAAATTAACCAATAAATAGGTGTTTTAAAGCTTAAAAAAATAAAGTGTATTTGTGTCTTTCTCATAATTAACAGTAGATTGAATGTTATCATGTATTACCTTCTGATAAACAGGGATCAGAGATAGATTCCCCTACTGAGGGTAGTAGACCACAGGGACCACAGATAGATTCCCCTACTGAAGGTAGTACACCACAGGCATCACAGATAGATTTCTCTACTGAAGGTAATACACCACAGGGATCACAGATAGATTCCCCTACAGAAGGTAGTACACCACAGGGATCACAGATAGATTCACATACTGAAGGTAGTACACCACAGGGATCACAGATAGATTCCCCTACTGAAGGTAGTACACTACAGGGATCACAGATAGATTCCCCTACTGAAGGTAGTGCACCACAGGGATCACAGACAGATTCCCCTACTGAAGGTAGTACACCACAGAGACCACAGATAGATTCCCCTACTGAAGGTAGTACACCACAGGGATCACAGACAGATTCCCCTACTGAAGGTAGTACACCACAGGGATCACAGATAGATTCCCTTACTGAAGGTAGTACACCACAGGGATCACAGATAGATTCCCCTACTGAAAATTATACACCACAGGGATCACAGATAGATTCTCCTACTGAAGGTAGTACACCACAGGGATCACAGATAGATTCTCCTACTGAAGGTAGTACACCACAGGGATCACAGATAGATTCCCCTACTGAAGGTAGTACACCACAGGGATCACAGATAGATTCCCCTACTGAAGGTAGTACACCACAGGGACCACATATAGATTCCCCTACTGAAGGTAGTACACCACAGGGATCACACATAGATTCCCCTACTTGAGGTAGTACACCACAGGGATCACAGACAGATTCCCCTACTGAAGGTAGTACACCACAGGGATCACAGATAGATTCCCCTACTGAAGGTAGTACACCACAGGGATCACAGATAGATTCCCCTACTGAAGGTAGTACACCACAGGGATCACAGATAGATTCCCCTACTGAAGGTAGTACACCACAGGGATCACAGATAGATTCCCCTACTGAAAGTAGTACACCACAGGGATCACAGATTCCCCTACTGAAGGTAGTACACCACAGGGACAGGGACCACAGATTCCCCTACTGAAGGCAGTACACCACAGGGATCACAGACAGATTCCCCTACTGAAGGTAGTACACCACAGGGATCACAGATTCCCCTACTGAAGGTAGTACACCACAGGGACCACAGATAGATTCCCCTACTGAAGGTAGTACACCACAGGGATCACAGACAGATTCCCCTACTGAAGGTAGTACACCACAGGGATCAGAGATAGATTCCCTTACTGAAGGTAGTACACCACAGGGATCACAGATAGATTCCCTTACTGAAGGTAGTACACCACAGGGATCACAGATAGATTCCCTTACTGAAGGTAGTACACCACAGGGATCACAGACAGATTCCCCTACTGAAGGTAGTACACCACAGGGATCACAGATAGATTCCCTTACTGAAGGTAGTACACCACAGGGATCACAGATAGATTCCCCTACTGAAGGTAGTACAACACAGGGATCACAGATAGGTTCCCTTACTGAAGGTAGTACACCACAGGGATCACAGACAGATTCCCCTACTGAAGGTAGTACACCACAGGGACCACAGATAGATTCCCCTACTGGAGGTAGTACACCACAGGGACCACAGATAGATTCCCCTACTGAAGGTAGTACACTACAGGGACCACAGATAGATTCCCCTACTGAAGGTAGTACACCACAGGGACCACAGATAGATTCCCCTACTGAAGGTAGTACACCACAGGGACCACAGATAGATTCCCCTACTGAAGGTAGTACACCACAGGGATCACAGATAGATTCCCCTACTGAAGGTAGTACACCACAGGGATCACAGACAGATTCCCCTACTGAAGGTAGTACACCACAGGGACCACAGATAGATTCCCCTACTGAAGGTAGTACACCACAGGGATCACAGACAGATTTCCCTACTGAAGGTAGTACACCACAGGGATCACAGATAGATTCCCCTACTGAAGGTAGTACACCACAGGGATCACAGACAGATTCCCCTACTGAGGGTAGTACACCACAGGGATCACAGATAGATTCCCCTACTGAAGGTAGTACACCACAGGGATCACAGATTCCCCTACTGAAGGTAGTACACCACAGGGACCACAGATTCCCCTACTGAAGGTAGTACACCACAGGGACAGGGACCACAGATTCCCCTACTGAAGGTAGTACACCACAGGGATCACAGACAGATTCCCCTACTGAAGGTAGTACACCACAGGGATCACAGATAGATTCCCCTACTGAAGGTAGTACACTACAGGGATCACAGATAGAGTCCCCGACTGAAGGTAGTGCACCACAGGGATCACAGAGAGATTCCCCTACTGAAGGTAGTACACCACAGGGACCACAGATAGATTCCCCTACTGAAGGTAGTACACCACAGGGACCACAGATAGATTCCCCTACTGAAGGTAGTACACCACAGGGACCACAGATAGATTCCCCTACTGAAGGTAGTACACCACAGGGATCACAGACAGATTCCCCTACTGAAGGTAGTACACCACAGGGACCACAGATAGATTCCCCTACTGAAGGTAGTACACCACAGGGATCACAGATAGATTCCCCTACTGAAGGTAGTACACCACAGGGATCACAGATAGATTCCCCTACTGAAGGTAGTACACCACAGGGATCACAGACAGATTCCCCTACTGAGGGTAGTACACCACAGGGATCACAGATAGATTCCCCTACTGAAGGTAGTACACCACAGGGATCACAGATTCCCCTACTGAAGGTAGTACACCACAGGGACCACAGATTCCCCTACTGAAGGTAGTACACCACAGGGACAGGGACCACAGATTCCCCTACTGAAGGTAGTACACCACAGGGATCACAGACAGATTCCCCTACTGAAGGTAGTACACCACAGGGATCACAGATAGATTCCCCTACTGAAGGTAGTACACTACAGGGATCACAGATAGAGTCCCCTACTGAAGGTAGTGCACCACAGGGATCACAGAGAGATTCCCCTACTGAAGGTAGTACACCACAGGGACCACAGATAGATTCCCCTACTGAAGGTAGTACACCACAGGGATCACAGACAGATTCCCTACTGAAGGTAGTACACCACAGGGATCAGAGATAGATTCCCTTACTGAAGGTAGTACACCACAGGGATCACAGATAGATTCCCTTACTGAAGGTAGTACACCACAGGGATCACAGATAGATTCCCTTACTGAAGGTAGTACACCACAGGGATCACAGACAGATTCCCCTACTGAAGGTAGTACACCACAGGGATCACAGATAGATTCCCCTACTGAAGGTAGTACACCACAGGGATCACAGATAGATTCCCCTACTGAAGGTAGTACAACACAGGGATCACAGATAGGTTCCCTTACTGAAGGTAGTACACCACAGGGATCACAGACAGATTCCCCTACTGAAGGTAGTACACTACAGGGACCACAGATAGATTCCCCTACTGAAGGTAGTACACCACAGGGACCACAGATAGAATCCCCTACTGAAGGTAGTACACCACAGGGACCACAGATAGATTCCCCTACTGAAGGTAGTACACCACAGGGATCACAGATAGATTCCCCTACTGAAGGTAGTACACCACAGGGATCACAGACAGATTCCCCTACTGAAGGTAGTACACCACAGGGACCACAGATAGATTCCCCTACTGAAGGTAGTACACTACAGGGACCACAGATAGATTCCCCTACTGAAGGTAGTACACCACAGGGACCACAGATAGATTCCCCTACTGAAGGTAGTACACCACAGGGACCACAGATAGATTCCCCTACTGAAGGTAGTACACCACAGGGATCACAGATAGATTCCCCTACTGAAGGTAGTACACCACAGGGATCACAGACAGATTCCCCTACTGAAGGTAGTACACCACAGGGACCACAGATAGATTCCCCTACTGAAGGTAGTACACCACAGGGATCACAGACAGATTCCCCTACTGAAGGTAGTACACCACAGTGATCAGAGATAGATTCCCTTACTGAAGGTAGTACACCACAGGGATCACAGATAGATTCCCCTACTGAAGGTAGTACACCACAGGGATCACAGATAGATTCCCCTACTGAAGGTAGTACACCACAGGGATCACAGACAGATTCCCCTACTGAAGGTAGTACACCACAGGGACAGGGACCACAGATTCTCCTACTGAAGGTAGTACACCACAGGGATCACAGACAGATTCCCCTACTGAAGGTAGTACACCACAGGGATCACAGATAGATTCCCCTACTGAAGGTAGTACACCACAGGGATCACAGATAGATTCCCCTACTGAAGGTAGTACACCACAGGGATCACAGATAGATTCCCCTTCTGAAGGTAGTACACCACAGGGATCACAGATAGATTCCCCTACTGAAGGTAGTACACCACAGGGATCACAGATAGATTCCCCTACTGAAGGTAGCACACCACAGGGATCACAGATAGAAATCCCTACTGAAGGTAGTACACCACAGGGATCACAGATAGATTCCCTTACTGAAGGTAGTACACCACAGGGATCACAGATAGATTCCCCTACTGAAGGTAATACACCACAGGGATCACAGATAGATTCCCCTACTGAAGGTAGTACACCACAGGGGTCACAGATAGATACCCCTACTGAAGGTAGTACACCACAGGGATCACAGATAGATTCCCCTACTGAAGGTAGTACACCACAGGGATCACAGACAGATTCCCCTACTGAAGGTAGTACACCACAGGGATCAGAGATAGATTCCCTTACTGAAGGTAGTACACCACAGGGATCACAGATAGATTCCCCTACTGAAGGTAGTACACCACAGGGATCACAGATAGATTCCCCTACTGAAGGTAGTACACCACAGGGATCACAGACAGATTCCCCTACTGAAGGTAGTACACCACAGGGATCACAGATAGATTCCCCTACTGAAGGTAGTACACCACAGGGACAGGGACCACAGATTCCCCTACTGAAGGTAGTACACCACAGGGATCACAGACAGATTCCCCTACTGAAGGTAGTACACCACAGGGATCACAGATAGATTCCCCTACTGAAGGTAGTACACCACAGGGATCACAGATAGATTCCCCTACTGAAGGTAGTACACCACAGGGATCACAGATAGATTCCCCTACTGAAGGTAGTACACCACAGGGATCACAGATAGATTCCCCTACTGAAGGTAGTACACCACAGGGATCACAGATAGATTCCCCTACTGAAGGTAGCACACCACAGGGATCACAGATAGAAATCCCTACTGAAGGTAGTACACCACAGGGATCACAGATAGATTCCCTTACTGAAGGTAGTACACCACAGGGATCACAGATAGATTCCCCTACTGAAGGTAATACACCACAGGGATCACAGATAGATTCCCCTACTGAAGGTAGTACACCACAGGGGTCACAGATAGATTCCCCTACTGAAGGTAGTACACCACAGGGATCACAGATAGATTCCCCTACTGAAGGTAGTACACCACAGGGATCACAGATAGATTCCCCTACTGAAGGTAGTACACCACAGAGATCACAGATAGATTCCCCTACTGAAGGTAGTACACCACAGGGATCACAGATAGATTCTCCTACTGAAGGTAGTACACCACAGGGATCACAGATAGATTCTCCTACTGAAGGTAGTACACCACAGGGATCACAGATAGATTCCCCTACTGAAGGTAGTACACCACAGGGATCACAGATAGATTCCCCTACTGAAGGTAGTACACCACAGGGATCACAGATAGATTCCCTTACTGAAGGCAGTACACCACCAGAAGAATGTTAGCATATGATGAAAGGTTTCCATGTGAAGCACCACAGATGTCACAGTTCTATATAAATAAACAGAGAGATGTTTATAAAAATAAGATTTAGTAACTTGGTAAAGAAAAATTAATTATATCATACAAAAAAAAATGTTTGATATCTGTTTAGAATTTTCCTCTAAATTAATTGAGAACAATCTTCTTGACAATATACCATGTCTAACTTAATTGAGAACAATCTTCTTGACAATATACCATGTCTAACTTAATTGAGAACAATCTTCTTGACAATATACCATGTCTAAATTAATTGAGAACAATCTTCTTGACAATATACCATGTCTAAATTAATTGAGAACAATCTTCTTGACAATATACCATGTCTAAATTAATTGAGAACAATCTTCTTGACAATATACCATGTCTAAATTAATTGAGAACAATCTTCTTGACAATATACCATGTCTAAATTAATTGAGAACAATCTTCTTGACAATATACCATGTCTAAATTAATTGAGAACAATCTTCTTGACAATATACCATGTCTAAATTAATTGAGAACAATCTTCTTGAGAATATACCATGTCTAAATTAATTGAGAACAAGCGTCTTGACAATATGCCATGTCTAAATTAATTGAGAACAATCTTCTTGACAATATACCATGTCTAAATTAATTGAGAACAATCTTCTTGAGAATATACCATGTCTAAATTAATTGAGAACAATCTTCTTGACAATATACCATGTCTAAATTAATTGAGAACAAGCTTCTTGACAATATACCATGTCTAAATTAATTGAGAACAATCTTCTTGACAATATACCATGTCTAAATTAATTGAGAACAATCTTCTTGACAATATACCATGTCTAAATTAATTGAGAACAAGCGTCTTGACAATATGCCATGTCTAAATTAATTGAGAACAATCTTCTTGACAATATTCCATGTCTAAATTAATTGAGAACAATCTTCTTGAGAATATACCATGTCTAAATTAATTGAGAACAAGCTTCTTGAAAATATACCATGTCTAAATTAATTGAGAACAATCTTCTTGACAATATTCCATGTCTAAATTAATTGAGAACAAGCTTCTTGACAATATACCATGTCTAAATTAATTGAGAACAATCTTCTTGACAATATACCATGTCTAAATTAATTGAGAACAATCTTCTTGACAATATACCATGTCTAAACTAATTGAGAACAAGCTTCTTGACAATATTCCATGTCTAAATTAATTGAGAACAAGCTTCTTGACAATATACCATGTCTAAATTAATTGAGAACAAGCTTCTTGACAATATACCATGTCTAAATTAATTGAGAACAATCTTCTTGACAATATTCCATGTCTAAATTAATTGAGAACAATCTTCTTGACAATATACCATGTCTAAATTAATTGAGAACAAGCTTCTTGACAATATTCCATGTCTAAACTAATTGAGAACAAGCTTCTTGACAATATACCATGTCTAAATTAATTGAGAACAAGCTTCTTGACAATATACCATGTCTAAATTAATTGAGAACAAGCTTCTTGACAATATACCATGTCTAAATTAATTGAGAACAAGCTTCTTGACAATATACCATGTCTAAATTAATTGAGAACAAGCTTCTTGACAATATACCATGTCTAAATTAATTGAGAACAAGCTTCTTGACAATATACCATGTCTAAACTAATTGAGAACAAGCTTCTTGACAATATACCATGTCTAAATTAATTGAGAACAATCTTCTTGACAATATACCATGAGACCTTCACTCTTACACCAATTGCAGAAAAGGTATTGAACATATGAGTGTTATGTTGTAGTTAAAAATAAAACAAAGAGTTTGTAATAGGAAGAATAAAACAAAACAACATTCTAAGATGTACCCACCATGAGATGACATCTCTTTCAGTTATGAAAAAAAAAAAAATTTAAAACTCCATATTTGTATACATTATATACAATGTGCATATTATTATTTGTAAGTTTTCTCGGTATATTTTCTGTATATATACACAAACAGACAAATGGAAAAATATCACGAAATTTAACATTTTAAAACACTGAATCAAGATGGCAACAAAGGGTATTTACTTCAAGTGAGGTAGTTTTATCCCCCTAGTAGTAGCTCATTAGTTTAGTTCTTTCTGTTTGTTTTAAGCAGAGGCAAAATACTGAAGGAAATCTTAAAACTGACAAACAGTTTTAAGTTTCACTTATCTTACAAGCTGTTTTAAGTTTCACCTATCTTACAAGCTGTTTTAAGTTTCAGCTATTTTACAAGCATGTTAGTCATATTAATACTTAAAACATTTACTTAGAATATTTCGTAATACAAATATTTTCATCCAACTTACCAATATATTGTAAAAACTTGTATCTTCTTTCAGATTGGTTGTTTGATCCAGGTACTTCACTTGTATCTTCTTCCAGATTGGTTGTTTGATCCAGGTACTTCACAAATGCTACTCTTGCTTTTGTTGTGGCTTTTATTTGACACAGACCACTTTTGTATTCTTAAATACTTTAGCCAGTTTCTCAATAACTGCTTCTTGGTGATTTTCATATTTCTAACACAAAAAGGACTTCATTATACCAACAAACACAAAAACAACGAATCACATACAGGATTTAAAAAATAATTAAAATAATTTACTTTGATATCATACACACATTCTACTGTGAAATCCCATCCACAGAACTCATTTTAAATCTAGAAAATATACAAAATTTATAAACAAAAACACATCCATATGCATGCTTATTCTATACTCTTAAAGATGTATAGCATGAGATGTCATATGCAATAAGTTATTCCATTAAACTTGGTCAAACAGCAACATATGAGATGTTCAAACTAACCAAATTCATTTTGAAATCAATAAAGGAAACACATTTGTTATAGCCTTTCAGTTTTAGGCTAAACCAGCCAATATGATTATTAGACACTACAGTGAAACCCCTCTAAGCAGCCACCCCTCAGATTTGGTCACCCCTTGAAAGCGATCATTCAATCAAATCCCTTTTTTTGGTTTGCATAATCCCTAATTATGTACAGCGAAACCCCTCTAAGCAGCCACCCCTCAGATTTGGTCACCCCTTGAAAGCAGTCATTCAATCAAGTCCCTTTTTTGGTTTACATAATCACTAATTATGTACAGTGAAACCCCTCAAATCAGGCCAGTTTGTCTTAGTCCTGAAAGTGGCTGCTTTAGAGGGGTTCCACTGTATATTGTTGAGAGCTCAGCAGGAAGTTCAACACACTGTCAGTAAATTTACATAAGGGGTAAAAACAGTAAATATTTTGTTTAAATGCTGGAAATAATTCTGTTTGTAAATTAAACCTTATTCAACACAAACTGCAATAAAATTATTAATATGGCAAATGCACATCTGAAACAGAAAATTCCTCATCTCATCCATGATTTATAAAATGTTCTTCATAAAGTTCACACCAAGAATTTGTTTGTAAAATCAAATAAATGTGCATAGTAATATTTTAACAAAGATGACCTAAGAAGGTCGAAATGTTGTTCTCTGCTTTAATAGTAAAAGTGTTAATACCCATACCAGCTGCCCTGAGATACATTTCTGAGTTGGTGTCCTTTGAATCTGGTATCTCTCTTTGTTCTTGATGGATATTACAAAGATTTATACTAATTTCAGAATTTTAATTTTGGTCTTGGTAAACATGATTTAAAGTACAACCTTTTAATTTTGGTCTTGGTAAACATGATTTAAAGTACAACCTTTTAATTTTGGTCTTGGTAAACATGATTTAAAGTACAACCTTTTAATTTTGGTCTTGGTAAACATGATTTAAAGTACAACCTTTTAATTATGGTCTTGGTAAACATGATTTAAAGTACAGCCTTTTAATTTTGGTCTTGGTAAACATGATTTAAAGTACAACCTTTTAATTATGGTCTTGGTAAACATGATTTAAAGTACAGCCTTTAATTTGGTCTTGGTAAACATGATTTAAAGTACAGCCTTTAATTTTGGTCTTGGTAAACATGATTTAAAATACAACCTTTTAATTTTGGTCTTGGTAAACATGATTTAAAGTACAACCTTTTAATTTTGGTCTTAGTAAACATGATTTAAAGTACAACCTTTTAATTTTGGTCTTGGTAAACATGATTTAAAATTACAACCTTTAATTTTGGTCTTGGTAAACATGATTTAAAGTACAACCTTTTAATTTTGGTCTTGGTAAACATGATTTAATGTACAACCTTTTAATTTTGGTCTTGGTAAACATGATTTAAAGTACAACCTTTTAATTTTGGTCTTGGTAAACATGATTTAATGTACAACTTTTTAATTTTGGTCTTGGTAAACATGATTTAAAGTACAACCTTTTAATTTTGGTCTTGGTAAACATGATTTAATGTACAACCTTTTAATTTTGGTCTTGGTAAACATGATTTAAAGTACAACCTTTTAATTTTGGTCTTGGTAAACATGATTTAATGTACAACCTTTTAATTTTGGTCTTGATAAACATGATTTAAAGTACAAACTTTTCCCACCAGTTCATTTTTCTGACTTGTACAAACAGATTTTTTCACAGTTGTTTGTGAGTCTTACTTTATCATTATAAATATTTTAAAATTCAAAATCATGCTCTCAAAGTTCTTGTTTAGTGAGTTGAAGGTGTTATCATTCTCCCCTGCTAGAGTGGTAATGTTGAAGGTGTTATCATTCTCCCCTGCTAGAGTGGTAATGTTGAAGGTGTTATCATTCTCCTCTGCTAGAGTGGTAATGTTGAAGGTGTTATCATTCTCCCCTGCTAGAGTGGTAATGTTGAAGGTATTATCATTCTCCTCTGCTAGAGTGGTAATGTTGAAGGTGTTATCATTCTCCCCTGCTAGAGTGGTAATGTTGAAGGTGTTATCATTCTCCCCTGCTAGAGTGGTGACGTCTTGTCTGCCTTCTGATAATTAAAACAAATGATGCAAAATGACGACCCTTCAAGAACTAATAAAATTTAAAATGTGTGTAGGACACATGAGTGATAAATGAAGTCTAGCCACCTGATGATTATGTTTCTTCTTTGGTTTTTACTAATGAATATTTAAGCATTATTTCACATCTTGAACAGTTGATGAATGGAGATGAGATCAAACAAGATGACCACATTAATTCTGAGATGGTTAAGAAAAAACTGTGAAGTTTAGAAAACAATAAGGCTCTTGGACAAGATAACATTTACACAATGGTTGTGAAAAATGTTAAAGACTAGATATGTGAGCTACTTGTACTTTTTGTCAGTCCTTGAACAGTGAGAGGATATAAGAGGATTGGAAGTTATCTAACATAACTCTTCTCCTCAAGGGAGGTGATGAAAATTGTCCCAGTAACTATAGACCCATTAGGCTTACCTCAACTGTGAGAAACTATAGATCCATTAGGCTTACCTCAGCTGTGAGAAACTATAGACCCATTAGGCTTACTTCAGCTGTGAGAAACGTTTAGGAAAGTCTGTTAAAGGATGCTTTGTTAAGTCATTTAACAAAGTTTAGTATTTTATTGGATAGTCAACATGGTTTCACTAAGAAGACATCTTGCCTTACAAACATTTTAACACTTTTTGAAAAGGTTACTGAATAAGTAGATAAGGCTTAGGGTGTAGATTTGTTATATCTGAATTTCCAGAAAGTATTTGACAATGTGCCACCCAAATGGTTTATAAAAATGATTATCTCTATGCATGTGGGAGATAAGTTAGCAAACTGAATCTAAGAGTAGATGGATGAAAGTAAGCAGAGGATTGTTATAAATAGAGTTCAGTCAAACTGGATTAATGTCAAAAGTGGGGTACGTCAGTGTTCAGTGTTAGGACCTTTGATGTTTTAAATGTACTTCAGTGATAGATGAAATAAAAGTCAATAAATGACTTAAGTGATATTAAGAACTTGGATGTTGTTAGCTGTGAAGAGGATGTTGCTGATTTACAAAGAGGTTTACATCATTTTGTGAATTGGGCAGATAAATGGTAGATGGGCTTTAATTATGGTAAATACAAGATAATACATGTGGGTTATCATAATTTTATGTATAATTTATATGGAATTGATAATGCTGATCCATCTTATATTTTCATATTTAACAGTAAGAACAGTAGGACAAGGGAACACTAGTATAAATCTTGGTATGGTAGGAGTTATCTTCAGCCATGACAATTTCTTTTTTCTAACAGGGTGGTTGGTCTTTGGAATAGGTTGCCTTTAGATGTTGTAGAGGCAGTAAATTGAAGTGAGTTTAAGAAAAAGCTTCATAAGTATATGAATAATTTATATTCAGAGACAAATCTTCAGTAAAGATAAATAATTAAACAAACTTCATTTTATGTGTACGAAAGACTTGTAACATATATTAAACATTTTATTAAGATACACAAAACATGTTTAAAGTTACAGTAAGGAAACTATGATAGCTACTTTAAGGTCATGTCAACTGACCATATATGGAAAGAATTATTAAGTAGATACACAGTCAAAAGCACATAGATTTAGTATTTTCAAAATAAATAATATCAAACTGAAACTAATCAATTTGGATGAGCTGAGATCAGTGTCACTTTCTGATGCATTCCTTGGTGTTACCTAAATGAAGCACAAAAGTAAAATGTAAAATGACCAAATAACTGCATTTTTCATAGCAAAACCACTTTGGGCTATCTGCAATGTTCACCAAGAGGAACTGAACTCCTGATACTAAAATCCTTATACTGTCCTACCTGGGGACGTCAAGTGAGTAAACAATGAAAATATTTATGGGTTATTAGTTGTCAAATATCTCAAGCTCAACTTTAGAAATATGTATCTTTATTAAATAAAACAGTGCAATAAGTCACAATCAAATGAAATTAGAAAACAATTTGATTCCATAATATATTTATTATAATAAACTGGATCAGAACTTAAGTGTTGAAAAGATCTAGCACATCCAACTAACAAAAAGAATTGCTTAATATCATAAATCAAAATAAATTCACAAGAAACTAAAATCTATCTATAACTCCTGTCAACTAAAATAGATAAACCCTTATTCAAGGTTTTGCCATGATGAGTACAAACTATTTAAATGATAATTTAGCCAAATACATTTTTATTTATTATAAAATTATGATTCCCGGGATAAACAATGAGATCTGTGAACAGTTTAACATGTCTAAACAATGAGATCTGTGAACAGTTTAACATGTCTAAACAATGAGATCTGTGAACAGTTTAACATGTCTAAACAATGAGATCTGTGAACAGCTTAACATGTCTAAACAATGAGATCTGTGAACAGTTTAACATGTCTAAACAATGAGATCTGTGAACAGTTTAACATGTCTAAACAATGAGATCTGTGAACAGTTTAACATGTCTAAACAATGAGATCTGTGAACAGTTTAACATGTCTAAACAATGAGATCTGTGAACAGTTTAACATGTCTAAACAATGAGATCTGTGAACAGTTTAACATGTCTAAACAATGAGATCTGTGAACAGTTTAACACGTCTCTGTGTGAACAGTTTAACATGTCTCTGTGTGAAAGTTTATCAATGAGATCTGTGAACAGTTTAACATGTCTAAACAATGAGATCTGTGAACAGTTTAACATGTCTAAACAATGAGATCTGTGAACAGTTTAACACGTCTCTGTGTGAACAGTTTAACATGTCTCTGTGTGAAAGTTTATCAATGAGATCTGTGAACAGTTTAACACGTCTCTGTGTGAAAGTTTTAACACGTCTCTGTGTGAAAGTTTTAACACGTCTCTGTGTGAACAGTTTAACACGTCTCTGTGTGAACAGTTTAACATGTCTCTGTGTGAAAGTTTATCAATGAGATCTGTGAACAGTTTAACACGTCTCTGTGTGAAAGTTTTAACATGTCTCTGTGTGAACAGTTTAACACGTCTCTGTGTGAACAGTTTAACACGTCTCTGTGTGAACAGTTTAACACGTCTCTGTGTGAACAGTTTAACACGTCTCTGTGTGAAAGTTTTAACACGTCTCTGTGTGAACAGTTTAACACGTCTCTGTGTGAACAGTTTAACACGTCTCTGTGTGAACAGTTTAACACGTCTCTGTGTGAACAGTTTAACACGTCTCTGTGTGAAAGTTTATCAGTTTTAAACTTATTATCTGAAGATATCGATGTTTGAAAATCAAATTCCATTTGGCCTGTTCCAACTTATGATGGATTAATGTCATGAAAATAACTAAGTAGTGTTTTTATTTATTCCAACTATAAAGTAATTAAAATTATTAATAAATTTATAATGCCACAAAATGAATCAAATACACAAAATCAGTATTTTCAATTATCAATACCATCTATTATTCCAGTAATAGAAGTATTGCCATAAGGATTTCTGATTATTATTTTCATTATTTCAAGTTAGTTAAGTTTATTTTATTAGTATCATGACTCACAAAAGTAATAGTAATCAAAATGTATTACCATTTTTAATTTTAACAATCCAAATAACTGAAATATTACGCATATTTGTTAAGCCTAAAGCTGCTGTCTGTGCTAAATTACTAAAAAAACTGAACAAGTACATTTACAAAATGTATTTAAACCAAAAGTCTTTTGAAGGAATTTTAATATAAAATTCTAAATTTTAAACTTGTAATTCATTATCAAATAAAATCTTTCATAGATCATTCCTGACTATCTTAAAACAAATCTTTTATTACTCAACTCATTATTTTTAATTTGAATGAGCATCAGTCTATTTCTATTCCTGTATGATAGCTACCTTCTGTAGTTCACACAAAACAGGAAACACTGGAGGTATCTTCAGTTATAAGTAGTAGACCAGTGAAAAGGAACCTTTTTCAGCATCATTTAGTTCAGAAACCTGAATAATGAGTAATAACATAGGAATAATCGATATTTATCCCTTGTACCTATTAACAATAGAAATCACAAAACAGTCTGAGAGTAAGAAAGTAATGAAGAAAATTCAAGGAAAAGTGTTAAACAGGAAAAGTGTTAAACTTACTTTGACCATTATATTGAGAATGTAATGTTAAAAAGTACTGTTGAAAAGTGTTAAACTTACTTTGACCATTATATTGTCAATGTAATGTTAAAAAGTACTGTTGAAAAGTGTTAAACTTACTTTGACCATTATATTGTCAATGTAATGTTAAAAAAAAGTACTGTTGAAAAGTGTTAAACTTACTTTGACCATTATATTGTCAATGTAATGTTAAAAAGTACTGTTGAAAAGTGTTAAACTTACTTTGACCATTATATTGTCAATGTAATGTTAAAAAGTACTGTTGAAAAGTGTTAAACTTACTTTGACCATTATATTGTCAATGTAATGTTAAAAAGTACTGTTGAAAAGTGTTAAACTTACTTTGACCATTATATTGTCAATGTAATGTTAAAAAGTACTGTTGAAAAGTGTTAAACTTACTTTGACCATTATATTGTCAATGTAATGTTAAAAAGTACTGTTGAAAAGTGTTAAACTTACTTTTTAACATTATATTGTCAATGTTATGTTCAAAAGTACTGTTGAAAAGTGTTAAACTTACTTTGACCATTATATTGTCAATGTAATGTTAAAAAGTACTGTTGAATAACAGATGTATAATTATGGATATACAAAAATTAATACTAGGGCCAAAAAATGTGCAAGTCATATAGAATCACCATAAAATTGACTTCTTTTTTCACAATACACAAAAACAAATCAATGAAATGAAAGATATGTCATGTTCATTCAAGTATCTTTAGTTTTACTTATACACAAAAAACACAGCAAAACTTTAGCTTAAACATATTAATGACTTTTTAGTGGTCTAATATTATGATCTTGAAACTGTAATGTTTGTAGATGTTTTAGATAAAGCTTATAATTATGAAACATACAAAATCTTGAAGTCAAAGTAACATTACTTGTGGTATAAACAAAACATCAAAAACATAATGATAGTCATTGACATACTGGCCTGTAACATAGCTTCTAAATGGCCTGTAACATAGCTTATAATGGCCTGTAACATAGCTTTTAATGGCCTGTAGCATAGCTTCTAATGGTCTGTAGCATAGCTTCTAATGGCCTGTAACGTAGCTTTTAATGGCCTGTAACATAGCTTCTAATGTCCTGTAACATAGCTTCTAATGGTCTGTAGCATAGCTTCTAATGGCCTGTAACGTAGCTTTTAATGGTCTGTAGCATAGCTTCTAATGGCCTGTAACATAGCTTCTAAATGGCACTAGAACTGAGATACCAAAGACAACATTAATTAGGGAAATAATCCAAAAGTCACTTTTAAGAATGTAACCAAACATCACCGTAAGTAAAATGGATCAACTGCATAAGTGAACAAATAGAAAGTTCTCTCAGAAAGAGAATATGAGACAGATAATGAAACAGATTAAAACAATGATTACCTTCTATTACATTCCAGGTTTAAGTAGAAAAGCATGAAACAGGTACAAATATTCCCATGAAACAAGGAATGTACAGTGTCAAAGAAATTGATATCAGAGCATTTAATGTCTACTGCAAGCAATAAAATAAATATATTTAAAGGTAAAAGTTAAGAAAAATAAAGTAATAATCTAATGAGAAAGTTACAGAAGTGTCTAAAAAATAAGAGTAATAATCTAATGAGAAAGTTACAGAAGTGTCTAAAAAATAAGAGTAATAATCTAATGAGAAAGTTACAGAAGTGTTTAAAATAAGAGTAATAATCTAATGAGAAAGTTACAGAAGTGTCTAAAAAATAAGAGTAATAATCTAATGAGAAAGTTACAGAAGTGTTTAAAATAAGAGTAATAATCTAATGAGAAAGTTACAGAAGTTTCTAAAAAATAAGAGTAATAATCTAATGAGAAAGTTACAGAAGTGTTTAAAATAAGAGTAATAATCTAATGAGAAAGTTACAGAAGTGTATAAAAATAAGAGTAATAATCTAATGAGAAAGTTACAGAAGTGTCTAAAAATAAGAGTAATAATCTAATGAGAAAGTTACAGAAGTGTCTAAAAATAAGAGTAATAATCTAATGAGAAAGTTACAGAAGTGTCTAAAAAATAAGAGTAATAATCTAATGAGAAAGTTACAGAAGTGTCTGAAAATAAGAGTAATAATCTAATGAGAAAGTTACAGAAGTGTATAAAAATAAGAGTAATAATCTAATGAGAAAGTTACAGAAGTGTCTAAAAATAAGAGTAATAATCTAATGAGAAAGTTACAGAAGTGTCTAAAAATAAGAGTAATAATCTAATGAGAAAGTTACAGAAGTGTCTAAAAAATAAGAGTAATAATCTAATGAGAAAGTTACAGAAGTGTCTAAAAAATAAGAGTAATAATCTAATGAGAAAGTTACAGAAGTGTCTGAAAATAAGAGTAATAATCTAATGAGAAAGTTACAGAAGTGTTTAAAAATAAGAGTAATAATCTAATGAGAAAGTTACAGAAGTGTCTAAAAATAAGAGTAATAATCTAATGAGAAAGTTACAGAAGTGTCTGAAAATAAGAGTAATAATCTAATGAGAAAGTTACAGAAGTGTTTAAAAATAAGAGTAATAATCTAATGAGAAAGTTACAGAAGTGTCTGAAAATAAGAGTAATAGTCTAATGAGAAAGTTACAGAAGTGTCTGAAAATAAGAGTAATAATCTAATGAGAAAGTTACAGAAGTGTTTAAAAATAAGAGTAATAATCTAATGAGAAAGTTACAGAAGTGTTTAAAATATAAGAGTAATAATCTAATGAGAAAGTTACAGAAGTGTCTAAAAAATAAGAGTAATAATCTAATGAGAAAGTTACAGAAGTGTTTAAAATAAGAGTAATAATCTAATGAGAAAGTTACAGAAGTGTCTAAAAAATAAGAGTAATAATCTAATGAGAAAGTTACAGAAGTGTATAAAAATAAGAGTAATAATCTAATGAGAAAGTTACAGAAGTGTCTAAAAATAAGAGTAATAATCTAATGAGAAAGTTATAGAAGTGTCTAAAAATAAGAGTAATAATCTAATGAGAAAGTTACAGAAGTGTTTAAAAATAAGAGTAATAATCTAATGAGAAAGTTACAGAAGTGTCTAAAAAATAAGAGTAATAATCTAATGAGAAAGTTACAGAAGTGTTTAAAATAAGAGTAATAATCTAATGAGAAAGTTACAGAAGTGTCTAAAAAATAAGAGTAATAATCTAATGAGAAAGTTACAGAAGTGTCTGAAAATAAGAGTAATAATCTAATGAGAAAGTTACAGAAGTGTATAAAAATAAGAGTAATAATCTAATGAGAAAGTTACAGAAGTGTCTAAAAATAAGAGTAATAATCTAATGAGAAAGTTACAGAAGTGTCTAAAAATAAGAGTAATAATCTAATGAGAAAGTTACAGAAGTGTCTAAAAAATAAGAGTAATAATCTAATGAGAAAGTTACAGAAGTGTCTAAAAATAAGAGTAATAGTCTAATG
Organism: Tachypleus tridentatus; assembly: GCF_004210375.1. Classification (NCBI taxonomy): domain Eukaryota; kingdom Metazoa; phylum Arthropoda; class Merostomata; order Xiphosura; family Limulidae; genus Tachypleus; species Tachypleus tridentatus. Next base: position 1,434,124 of record NC_134828.1, read on the forward strand.
AGAAAGTTACAGAAGTGTTTAAAAATAAGAGTAATAATCTAATGAGAAAGTTATAGAAGTGTCTAAGAATTTGGATTCATCAAAGATAAAAAGTTCAAAATAGGTTTTTGGATAAAAGGGAATGTTGGTTTCTAAAGTATGAGATCTGGATAAAGGTGATAAGCCACAATCATGATATAAAAACATGAAGAAAGAAGCAACTTGTTGAGGAGTTGGACAAGAAAATACTGTGTCTAAAGAATAAACACCAAAATGTGCCCTGGTGGGTTTGATGACCCACCAAGAAAGAAAGAGTACTGTCAATAGTAAGCTATCTTTAAAGATATTTGATAAAAAAAATTTAGGCTTTTCAAACAAAGTTCCCAAGATGAAGTCAGTAATGGAATGGCTTCCCTACTAGAAAGTGGACATAATATGGCTGAGCTGGCCAAAGTAGAGTGTCAAGGAGAACTTGGCATTTGACATAACTAATCTTGACAAGGACCTGAAGAATAATTAAGGTGAGAGGTTAGTATAAATGAAAATGTTTTCACAAACTTACTTAGGGCATCCATGTCCAAAACATGTGCTTCTGGAACTGGAAGTGAATAAAATATAAGAAGATGGAAGTTCCCTGATAAGAAAGCTTCAATTACTGAATGCCCCACAATTTGCACAGCCACTGAAAAACTAAAGGATAGAGTCTATTTTGTGAGGGATAAGTCAACAACTCCTGAGGATATGAGTATACCAAGATGATCGATCATCACACCAGAAATATATCTCAAAGAAGTAGATGTTGAGAATGATGCCCAAAAAGCTTCAGCAAAACAAAGGTTGTAGAAAATGAGTGCTACATTTCTTGTAAATTACCATCACAGAATTATCTTGTTATTTGACATAAAATGGTGGGATAGAAAGAATTTGAGACAAGCAAACTAAATGGCCCAAAGTGAAAACACCAGGAGGAGTCCTAACCAAATGAATGTTGATTCCTTATCACAAACCTTAACCTAGATGGAAGGGTTTTAAAAGAGATGGCATGCTCTAAAGATAAGAAAGAAAAAGAGATGTTGTCAGAGTAAACTCTCAGTTCTACTAAAACTGGATAAATACAATAGTGATGTCACCAACAGGTCTGAAGTAAGATACCACTAAAAATGAATATCTCGTTGGAGGTGTTGCCAATAAATATAAGTGCAACCTCAGGAAATGTTTATATAAAATGAAGCCATCATCTTCAGTGCAGAAGGGGTGTTTCTGGCAGTAAATGCATGAGATTCTAAAGGTTCATCTCCACCACTGATAAACAAAAAAAGATTACAAATGAATACGGTTATGAAAGAAAAAACGTCCTGTATATCCATCATTTTTATCCAAAAATACCCTCAGCAACTCACTCATATTTCAAAATAAGATGTCTCCAGGAAAAGATAAGTAAAGAAAGGGCTTTCATTAATCTATAATTTCCTGATTTCTTTGCAACCATAAAAGGTAGGAATAAAAACCTAAAGAAGTGTCATGAACAATATTAACATTTTCTTTCTGGAAAAGATAGATTTGATGGTTACAACTAATCTTACTTATTTTATAATTTGTTTCAGATTCTCCCAGACAGAATTTTGTGATAGAGTCAACTAAAGCTGATAAATAAAGTTTAAATGAAACTAAGTTAAAAGTTAATGTATGAAAGTGTATGGTTAAAATATAATAATGAATGACAAAACAAACAACATATTCCTGCAGGTCTTGTAATAATGAATGACAAAACAAACAGCATATTCCTGCAGGTCGTGATCCTTTCATAACAGAATCTAATCCATTCAAATATGCATTCACTATTCACCTTCTCTCTGAAGTGAACAAATCTGGATCACAACTATCCAGAGGCCCCAGACCAACATTTAAAGTGTGATGTAGTGTAGGAATCCAGTGAAAACCTGACTGAAACCTGTAACAACAAGTAACACATAGGATTGAATTCTCACCATAGTATTTCAAACCTGTAACAACAAGTAACACATAGGATTGAATTCTCACCATAGTATTTTAAACCTGTAACAACAAGTAACACATAGGATTGAATTCTCACCATAGTATTTCAAACCTGTAACAACAAGTAACACATAGGATTGATTTCTCACCATAGTATTTCAAACCTGTAAGAACAAGTAACACACAGGATTGAATTCTCACCATAGTATTTCAAACCTGTAACAACAAGTAACACACAGGATTGAATTCTCACCATAGTATTTCAAACCTGTAACAACAAGTAACACACAGGATTGAATTCTCACCATAGTATTTCAAACCTGTAACAACAAGTAACACATAGGATTGATTTCTCACCATATTATTTCAAACCTGTAACAACAAGTAACACATAGGATTGATTTCTCACCATAGTATTTCAAACCTGTAACAACAAGTAACACATAGGATTGATTTCTCACCATAGTATTTCAAACCTGTAACAACAAGTAACACATAGGATTGAATTCTCACCATAGTATTTCAAACCTGTAACAACAAGTAACACATAGGATTGAATTCTCACCATAGTATTTTAAACCTGTAACAACAAGTAACACATAGGATTGAATTCTCACCATAGTATTTCAAACCTGTAACAACAAGTAACACATAGGATTGATTTCTCACCATAGTATTTCAAACCTGTAAGAACAAGTAACACACAGGATTGAATTCTCACCATAGTATTTCAAACCTGTAACAACAAGTAACACACAGGATTGAATTCTCACCATAGTATTTCAAACCTGTAACAACAAGTAACACACAGGATTGAATTCTCACCATAGTATTTCAAACCTGTAACAACAAGTAACACATAGGATTGATTTCTCACCATATTATTTCAAACCTGTAACAACAAGTAACACATAGGATTGATTTCTCACCATAGTATTTCAAACCTGTAACAACAAGTAACACATAGGATTGATTTCTCACCATAGTATTTCAAACCTGTAACAACAAGTAACACATAGGATTGATTTCTCACCATAGTATTTCAAACCTGTAACAACAAGTAACACATAGGATTGAATTCTCACCATAGTATTTCAAACCTGTAACAACAAGTAACACATAGGATTGATTTCTCACCATAGTATTTCAAACCTGTAACAACAAGTAACACATAGGATTGAATTCTCACCATAGTATTTCAAACCTGTAACAACAAGTAACACACAGGATTGAATTCTCACCATAGTATTTCAAACCTGTAACAAGTAACACATAGGATTGAATTCTCACCATAGTATTTCAAACCTGTAACAAGTAACACATAGGATTGAATTCTCACCATAGTATTTCAAACCTGTAACAACAAGTAACACATAGGATTGAATTCTCACCATAGTATTTCAAACCTGTAACAACAAGTAACACACAGGATTGAATTCTCACCATAGTATTTCAAACCTGTAAGAACAAGTAACACACAGGATTGAATTCTCACCATAGTATTTCAAACCTGTAACAACAAGTAACACACAGGATTGAATTCTCACCATAGTATTTCAAACCTGTAACAAGTAACACACAGGATTGAATTCTCACCATAGTATTTCAAACCTGTAACAACAAGTAACACACAGGATTGAGTTCTCACCATAGTATTTCAAACCTGTAACAACAAGTAACACACAGGATTGAGTTCTCACCATAGTATTTCAAACCTGTAACAAGAAGTAACACACAGGATTGAGTTCTCACCATAGTATTTTATGAACAAAAAAGAAAAATAAAGAGAACTGTAAATTAGATAACTTATGTTTATTTTGCAACATTAATAATGTGTGTGTGTATATATATATATATATATATTTATTGTATAGCCAAATGTAGGTGCAAGATGTTTGGTGATTTTTATTTCATAATATTTGTTGTCAAAATATAGTTGAATGTTAAGTGTACATATTTACAAGGTAAATAAAAGTTGACACAAAATAAACAATTATATACTGTATTAAATAAATTAATATTAAATAAATAAATACTGTATTGGATTGATAAATAACATGAAAATAAGATAATACAATTTCAAAATGCTATAATCAACAGATCCATAGAAATGTCTGAAGTAGCAGTGAACAATATCTAAACAAACAACTGACAAGACCAGTGAACTGCTTTTCTGTCAGTTACAAGAACAAAAGAAATTACAAGTGTCTACAAAAAGTTTACTGGTTTGTTAGCTAATTCCTTTATATATTACTAGTTCATAACCCAAACATTCTTAACTTCAGTGTCACATGTATTAAATAGTTATATTAAATCAGTTGGTGTAAACTAGCACATAATTTAGATTTACGCTGACAACAACAGCAATAGTTAATATATCTACCAGTAACAAGAACAACTCTTATAAATGCTGCTCGCGAAATAAAAACGTCAACTACACATAAGGATATCCATCTAATGTCACATGAAATACAGTTACTATTCCACAGAACAGTTAATTAATATCTCATGCTACTTTAAAAAAAATGTTCATACATGCACTAAGGGCTTAAATAAAAACTTTTATGTCTACACGTAATAATGTGTAGTGCACCAGTCCACAAGGTAATTAATAAGAAACTATAGCAGCTCTCCAAGAAAACAATACAATACTCCTTTAAGCAGTGTATACCAAAAACTAATTCTTGAAGAGGCAGAAAAAGACATCCCCAAACAAGGCCGGATTAAAACTTTTATTGACCCTAGGCTCATAGAAATCCTTTCGAGACAGAACTTCCACATGCAATACATTTATAGTCATAGATTGAGGCCTCTTAATTAGTGCAAGGCCCTGGGCTACAGCTTAGTAAGCCCATGCTTTAATCCAGGGTTGCCACCAAAGTGGGAATAGAAGGAAGGTGTTCCTATAAAAGGTTGAGTGTCTAAAATACATTTTCAAGTAATGAAATAAATAAATTAACCTTTTTTTTGTCAGCCATTTTGTGGAAACTAAACTTGAAAATGTGAAGTTTTAATTTGCTTGTTCATAGTCTATTGTAATAAATGATAACATGTAAATAAATTCAGGCAAATAATTTAAAATATGGCAAGAAATGGTTAGCCTGAATTAACTTGGGTAACTCATGGAAAGGGTTATGGAGATGAACTCCTTCCTAATAATAAAGCAACAAAACACTCATGAAGAATGTCAGCCACAAGGGAAGTGTGGGCTGTGAAAAAACTGACTGACAAGAAACTACATTTGTATCAAGCATGAAATACATGTATGCAAAAACATACAGTCTAAAGAACCTCTTTAATACAAGTGGCAGTGGAAAAACATACAGCCTAAAGAACATCTTTAATACAAGTGGCAGTGGAAAAACATACAGTCTAAAGAACCTCTTTAATACAAGTGGCAGTGGAAAAACATACAGCCTAAAGAACCTCTTTAATACAAGTGGCAGTGGAAAAACATACAGTCTAAAGAACCTCTTTAATACAAGTGGCAGTGGAAAAACATACAGCCTAAAGAACCTCTTTAATACAAGTGGCAGTGCAAAAACATACAGCCTAAAGAACCTCTTTAATACAAGTGGCAGTGGAAAAACATACAGCCTGAAGAACCTCTTTAATACAAGTGGCAGTGGAAAAACATGCAGCCTAAAGAACCTCTTTAATACTTGTAGCATGGCTAATGTAAAACGTCAAACCATACAGCACATGAGAAATAGGAGGAATGAATCACCCCAGATGTGTTCCAAGGAGAATGCAAGGCCAATCCGGTTAGTTATTATAACCAGGAACAGTCTAGTTTACATCAAAGGGATAACCTGTACTAACCTTCCAGGTAGCCAACCACACCCTACTTCCAATAAAAGGGTATACCCACTATTTCTCATATCAGTGGGACAAAACTCAGGTAAAGGGAAACACTCCATATTGATCTCCCCTACTAGCTTAGCAAGGATTCTCTCACTTCCCTAGAAGAAGACAAGATGTAGTTATTTGTACAAAGCAGAACATCAGAGAAGTGAACATGATCCCATAATGAGAGACTGTGTAATGATTTATCATAAATAGGAAGTTCAGGGGCTGGCCAGATTCAACAGGAGGAAACTATATCTTATACTTTATGATTTGGAAGGAGCCATAAACCTGAAGTTAAAATATAGTAACAATTTTCACAAAAGAACCAATTTCAAAGTGAGAGAAATAAATGGATTTAACACATTTTTTTTCTACTCAATTTGAATTCTCTGAGAGAGAAGTAATCCATAAGAGACAACACCAAACATGCAGTGGGTTCCACTATCTCCATTGTACACATTTATTTTCTGTGTAAACTACAAGAAAATAGATGACCAATATGTTACAACTTTAAAGCCTCTAGAAAGACTGGAAACTGGTGATTGAAAGATGATGAAATCCACAGCCAGAAGAAAGTTGTAACAAATGTAACAGAAAGATGTCAGGGGTTGATCATATGTCCAATACCTCATTCAGAAGGCATAGATAGCCCAAGTTTGGGGAAAAAGGAGTGGTCTGGAAATAAAATCAACCTGTCCCTGTGGTAAAGACAAAGAAACCACATGAGACAAAAACATATGAGCAATGTTTCTTGTAAAAAGAAAAGGAAAAAAACACATTTTGAAGCAAAAGTGATTCAGAAAACAGAAGAATGAAAGACAAGCTAAAGCAATGAAAGCTAAAAAGAGGTTTCAGTTTGGACGAGGAACCAGGTGAGGAGAATGACTGAACAGTTTGGACGAGGAACCAGGTGAGGAGAATGACTGAACAGTTTGGACGAGGAACCAGGTGAGGAGAATGACTGAACAGTTTGGACGAGGAACCAGGTGAGGAGAATGACTGAACAGTTTGGACGAGGAACCAGGTGAGGAGAATGACTGAACAGTTTGGACGAGGAACCAGGTGAGGAGAATGACTGAACAGTTTGGACGAGGAACCAGGTGAGGAGAATGACTGAACAGTTTGGACGAGGAACCAGGTGAGGAGAATGACTGAACAGTTTGGACGAGGAACCAGGTGAGGAGAATGACTGAACAGTTTGGACGAGGAACCAGGTGAGGAGAATGACTGAACAGTTTGGACGAGGAACCAGGTGAGGAGAATGACTGAACAGTTTGGACGAGGAACCAGGTGAGGAGAATGACTGAACAGTTTGGACGAGGAACCAGGTGAGGAGAATGACTGAACAGTTTGGACGAGGAACCAGGTGAGGAGAATGACTGAACAGTTTGGACGAGGAACCAGGTGAGGAGAATGACTGAACAGTTTGGACGAGGAACCAGGTGAGGAGAATGACTGAACAGTTTGGACGAGGAACCAGGTGAGGAGAATGACTGAACAGTTTGGACGAGGAACCAGGTGAGGAGAATGACTGAACAGTTTGGACGAGGAACCAGGTGAGGAGAATGACTGAACAGAAAGGCTCAGAAGAGATTCATAAGAATCAGAGCAAGAAAAGAGAAATGCCAGGTAAAAAAATGATAGTTGTTGACAAAGCCACTCTGTATACAGCAAACATGGTAAATAACCTTGAACACCAGATAATACAAAAGAATAAAAATAAGAAAGTCAAACAGTATAGAAAAAGAAAGTAGCAAATGGACCAGCAGAAACAAATTATCTACTTGAAATGATAAAACTGCAACTGTGAATGGCTGTCAAGAGTGAGCTAAAAAAATATGCTTGTCTTGTAATGTATCACACAAAAGCCAGACACAAATATAAAGAGACAGAATATTATTCTGAAAGATGTAAAAAGGAACCTTCAATACAAATGAGATAAAGGTCCCACAATCACCAAGAACCGAACGAATGTGAAGCATAATTGAGCTGGCCAAAGAGGGGCAATAAGAAGATGGCAAGAAATGCTGTGAATTAAAGACAACAACAGCATCCAGGAAACATCTAAAGATGAGGATAGGTACAGAGATAAGGGTGAAATACTGCCAGGACCATGGAGTCTGGGATGGAAGACCAAAAACATGGAAATGTGATGTAGAGGAGAGTCATAAATACGTTAGTAAGATTACTCTCAAAGTGGGAACATAAAAATATTAGGAAATCTAACAATCACTGTGTTAATAAGACTGAAACTTGAGAATAAAAAAGCAGAGGTTGCAAGAGTGAATTGGTAACTCCCAATCAACCGAGACAAGAAACAATAATGGAGTTATCAAAACAACTGTCTGGACAACTAAATGGTCATCTGTGAAAAGGTATAAATCCAGGCAGAGTGGACAACAGCTGATGCTCAGAATGATATGAAAATATTCAAGCTATCATGACAGTAAGAAGTAAAAAGTACACGGACAAAAATAAGACACATTCATATAAAGAAGTGGCACAAATGAGACAGAACTTCACAAGAAAAAAAAATGACAAAAAATCCTTGAAAACGAAAAGTTTCTTATCTTATGATCAGTACTGATTATAGTACTGAATATAGTACTGATTATAGTACAGAATGAGGGATAGTACTGATTATAGTACAGAATGGGAGATAGTACTGATTATAGTACAGAATGGGAAATAGTACTGATTAGAGTACAGATTATAGTACTGATTATAGTACAGAATGGGAGATAGTACTGATTATAATACTGATTCAGTACAGAATGGGAGATAGTACTGATTATAGTACTGATTCAGTACAGAATGAGAGATAGTACTGATTCAGCACAGAATGAGAGATAGTACTGATTCAGTACAGAATGAGAGATAGTACTGATTCAGCACAGAATGAGAGATAGTACTGATTCAGCACAGAATGAGAGATAGTACTGATTCAGTACAGAATGGGAGATAGTACTGATTCAGCACAGAATGAGAGATAGTACTGATTCAGTACAGAATGAGAGATAGTACTGATTCAGCACAGAATGAGAGATAGTACTGATTCAGCACAGAATGAGAGATAGCACTGATTCAGCACAGAATGAGAGATAGCACTGATTCAGCACAGAATGAGAGATAGCATTGATTCATCAACCAATGCAGCAGAACTCTGATGGTGAAAGAATGTCTCAACAAATAACGTCTTCCAGAAAAATGTTAAGAAATGTCAAATGTACATATACTGGTAGATATGCAGACTTAATGAGTGTATTATCTGTGTGAGGACTAGAAGACAGAGAAAACTCTGCAAGAATCATGTATATGAGAAGTGAGATTCGAAAGGCACTCTAGTTTATAGTAGCTTTTCATAACAAAAATAAAGCTTACATGTAGTTAGTTTTAATAAATTTATCGTACTTACTAAAAAAAAATAAATGAGGAAACACCTATGACAGTAGTAATCTGGTTTAGAAAATTAATAATAATAATTAAGTGTTGTCACTTTTTCTTCTTCTGGTTTAAGTACGGATAAACAAGTAATAAAATATGTTTTCAGTAAAAATATACGACAAAGTTATAGAATGTTATGTACAGGGGTGTAGATTTTTTACACCCGATGGGGGGATGATTTTTGCAACCACTTATGTGGACTGTTCAATTTGCAAATTGGTAATCTCTGATTACGTGAACCTGAAAGCTGTAAACATGCAGTCACAGAGTAATCTTGTTGCCATGATACTTGCATGTAGACTTAGGTCTACTGACTGATACTTACGAACTATCGCTTAGATCGAAAAGACTAGAAGCACGCCTGTATTAAAGATGTACATTTTGGCTACTGAAAAAGCCTACATCTAGGCCTAATTATGTAATTCGATTAGTAAGAACACGAGAATCACAAAAACAAATACACAATTTGTAGGCCTGTGATGCAATAAAACAATTTAACAGACCAAACTGTAGGGGGGTTGATTGTATGCACCATACCCCCCACCTAAAATGAAGGGAGGATGTATACCCCCATCCCCCCAGGATCTACCCCCTGGTCATGTATGTTTCTTATGGGAAAGATTTCTGTAAAATTTATTATATTGTAGAGCATCATATAGTGATCTTCCCTGTAGCAATGAAGTGATACTTTAACAAATACAACCTTTCTTACTTCTTGATGGTTATGACTAAAAGTGAGGTATGGGAACAACCATTATTATTGTTTCCTGTATGTAATGCTATGTTTTCTTAACTCATAAATTAATGTTCTCATTCTTCCTGGAATAAACAATGTTTCCATTTTATTTAAGGTTGTGGTCAATTTCTTTCATTTTTGCAACTCAGATAAATACCCCAGTAAATGTCACACCCAAAATAATATTTCACTACTTCTTATGCTATGAATATGAAAACGTTTTTCTCCCATACGGTATTTTCACCGTTAAATTGGTTGGTTAGCGTTTATTGGCACAAAGCAACTAGGTTATCTGCGCCATACAACTGATAACAAAATTATAAATAAAATTATTGAAATATGTAAAAAGGAATCATGTTAAAACAAAACAAATTCCAATTTTTGAATTAAAAACACAAGTGAGGTGGACAGTATCACCATTACCAATGACATTGTCCAAAGACAAGGATAAACCCACGGTAAAAATATGTCCAAAATGGTGTCATCGCTCACAGGTGTAATGAAAACATGACAGTAAAATGTGGGCTATTGTGACTTAAGTGTCACACATTGGTGCATCAGTCCCAGATGCAGATAGTCTGGTTGCTTTGCACCATAAAACACCAAACCCATACACCCACCCAGATAAAAGAAAACGATGTGTTAAAAACTGTGACCAATATGTAGCCTAGCTAAGACAACTTCTTCTTGTCAATCCTTCTGGGAGAAAAAAGGTCTTACCTGGAAAAGCTTGTTATCACATTGCTCACTCCAAGTTAACTGCCAACTGGTGCAGAGCTGAGCCTTGGAAACAGGACTGTAGCCCATGTATGTATGGGACAGGCATGGTCGTGATGGCATCAGAGTAGACAGACTCAGCTATGGTGACAGCAAGCACATTCCTGCAAATACCAATGTGGTCCAGTATCCAGAAGAACTGGATAGAAATGGATGATAAAGAGAAACAAGCCAGTTGGTTTCAAACATCAACTAAATCAGGGAGAGAACTAACATGAAGTGATTCCAGGGCTAGTGGAGAGCTAAGCAAATTGGTATAAATATTATAGTTTGTGTACTGCATTGCTTCTATGTGATCAAGAGAAATGGTGTACAATTCAGCAGTGAAGACAGAAACTGTAGAGGGAATACTGTGTGCAACCATCAAACCACAACAAACCATGACAGAGCCCACAAAGTCACCTGATTTTGAACCATCTGTATAAATGGGAATGAAAGGATGGTTTGAAAAATGTTCAGCAAATAAAAGATAGCATTTCCAATCGGGAGTATCTACCTTCTTCAGATGACTCAAATAAAGGTCACATTTGGAGATGGTACTAAGCTATGGTGGGATGAACTGACCAGTAGAGACAGCAACAGCATCCAAAGTCAGACCCAATTTAGCCAACTGCACCTGGATATGAAGGCCAAAAAGAGCAATGGCAGATGATCTATTCTGAAAAGCATGGTCCACTGAGGAAGGAAAACACAACTTCAGGTAGGATGCTGTGGTAAGAATTTAAGTTTTGCCACATTACAGTAAAGACAGTTGCAATTAGCAGAGATGTAAGGAGGTTCATGAAACTCTGTGTACAAATTCTAAACTGAAGAAGTTCAGAAAGCTCCCATGCAGAGCTGAAGCCCCTGATGGTAAAGAGGGTCCAACATCTTCAAGGCCAAAGTCCTGGCAGAGTTGCAGACCAGAGACCCATAGTCCAGTTCCAATCAAATGAAGACTTGATAGATTTTTAGCATTGAACATCTACTTGCTCCCCTAGAGATGGAAGAGAGGGCACGAAGGATGTTTAGTGCTCTTGTATATTTGACTCATAGCTGCTTGATGTGTGAAATAAAGGTCAGCTTACAGTCAATAATAAGCCCCAAGAACTTTGTCTCAAGGACCACAGGAAGCATAACTTCTCCAAGATGGAGCTCAGGATCAGGGTGAATACCCTGTTGGCAGAAAAAGTGTATACAAATGGGTTTGGAGTGAGAAAAATGTAAAACTGTTTGATGTGGTCCATTTCAGAAAACAACCGAGGGCAGTCTGTAGCTGCCACTCAATGAACCTCATGTTTGATGACTGACACGAGATGTGGAAGTTATCAACATAGAGAGCACTGTAGGAGGGGAGTTGTCCATTTATGGCATTAACCTTTATAATGAAAAGTGTGACACACAAGACACAGCCTTGAGGGGATCCAAGTTTCTGCGGGAAAGAATGGAAAAGTTTCGAACCCACACAGACTTGAAATCACCAGTTCATTAAAAAATATTTACTAAAAATGGGCATATGGTCATGCAATCTTTATGAGTGGAGGTCTTGCAGGATGCTATACCTCCATGTAGTACCATAACCTTTCTCATGGTAAGAAAATATATAAACAAAATGTCGCCGCTTGAGAAAGGCTTCCTGACTGACGTTTCAAGTCAAATTATGTAGTCCATGGTAAAGCTGTCATTGGAACCCACACTGGGTGGGCAAGAGGAGGTTGTTTAATTCAAAGAACCAAACAAGATGAGCATTAACCATTCTATATCAGATCTTAGAGAGACAGTTCATCAAAGCAATCAGATGGTAGTTTGAAGAAATCTTGGAATCCTTCCCAGGTTTAGAAAAATGGAGAGCAATAGCATGACACCAAGCATCAGGAAGACATTCTCCCACCAGGTTTAGTTAATAACAACCAGAAGAAAAGGAAGAGAGGCAAGAGAGAGATGGCACAGTATCTCGAAGTGAATATCATCAGGTCTGACTGATGTACTGCCAGACCAATGAAGAGCAAGCTTGAATTCCATAAGTATAAAGGGGCAATTATACTCATAGAGATGATCAGCCCAAAAGGAAAAAGGTGATTGCTCTGTCCGAGTTTTGATGGCTAAGAAGATGGGAGAAGAGGTAGAAGTAATAAATGCACGAAAAAAAGCTTTCACTGATGCTCTGGACATCAACAACTTCCTGGCCATCAGAAATGAAGTTTGAAATGGGGAAAAATTATATTGCCCACTGACCATCCCAATCTTGTCCCATATGACTTTGTAACTGGTGGTAGCAAAGATGCAAGTTGTGAACTTAATTCAAGACTCCTTCTGGCTTTGATGTCTTAACAGCCAATCATGTGCATGTGCCTACTGAAAAGCAATGTGATTTGAAAGTGTGGGATATCTACAATAGGTACCCCATGCCCATTTCTGAGCCTTCGTTTCATGTGGCAGGCGGGATTCCACCATGAATGAGGATACCATGGAAAACATGTTGAGGTTTTAGGAATAGATTGAGCAGCTGCTTGGACAATACAGTTAGTTTCTGCTGCCACACAGTCATCTATCATTGGTTTATAGAGAATGACAGGATCAAGTTCTGAGAGAGCAGTGAAAGAGAATCAGTTGGCATGGTCCAGTTTTCACCATGGCATGCAAATCGGGTGGCATTGACCACGGCCAGTCTTCCTGAATATGATAGGAAAATTATTACTGTCTCTTAAATCACTGTAAACCGTTAAGAGAAATGAGAGAAAAGTGAAGGGGAGAACATAAAGAAATCAATAGCAGTAAAAGACTGACCAGGTACATGAAAATAGGTATAAGTACCAGTAATGAAGAGAAAAAGGTTATGATCCAAGAGTGTAGGTTCTCAAGAATGACTCCTCTCATCAACATCAGAACCACCTCAAAGGAGATTATGTCCATTAAAGTTCCCCAGGATTAAAAAGGGAGATAGCAACTGTGCAATGAGAGCAACAATGTCTCCTCAGGAGACAGATAGAGAGAACAAACAGTGATGGTATGACCCAAGGAAATACAGATGGCTACAGCTTCAAAGGATGTATCAAGTGGCAAAGATAGGGTTGGCACATGCTGATCAACCAGCAGCAACACACCTCCTTGCACCCATCCATCACACAACCTGTCATTTCTATACAAAGAAAACTACTGAAAGGGTAATTGTACTGGCAGGTTTCAAAAATGTTTCCTGTAAGGAAAGACAGACAGGATGGTAAGAATCAATAAGCACTCTGATGTTATTCAAATTAGAATAGAAACCTCGACAATTCCACTGTATTAAAGTGGCCATTTTTATTTATATGAAGGAGAACTGGATGGACAGCACTTTTATTTTTGCCCACATCATTTCTCTTTATTAGAAGATCTATTGACCCCCATACATCCTACCCTGGCTTGAGTGGATAGGCCTCTGTCAATAGATATAGATTCCAGTGACTGAGGGCATGAATGAATAATAATTGTTCTGCATTTCAAGGCTGAAGAATTAGATGGACCTAAGGAAACACTAGAAGCTGGAACCAAAGGAAGTTGATTTGGGGAGCCACTAGAAGGAATAGTGGGAACAGAGATAGGTGTTAACATTGACTTGTCAACTCTCTTAACCAGGGAGGGAATACCTTCTTCACATGGTTTAAAAACAACTCTGTTGGCACTCCCACTATAACAGTGGGATGGATTGCATCAGCATATGTACGACATAAGAAATGTTGTGAACCATTTACATATACTGTACCTCTTTTTCCTCCACTACAACTAGCACAATGAGAGTCCACTACAACTATCACAATGAGAGTCCACTACAACTAGCACAATGAGAGTCCACTACAACTAGCACAATGAGAGTCCACTAGAACTAGCACAATGAGAGTCCACTACAACTAGCACAATGAGAGTCCACTAGAACTAGCACAATGAGAGTCCACTAGAACTAGCACAATGAGAGTCCACTAGAACTAGCACAATGAGAGTCCACTAGAACTAGCACAATGAGAGTCCACTACAACTAGCACAATGAGAGTCCACTACAACTAGCACAATGAGAGTCCACTACAACTAGCACAATGAGAGTCCACTACAACTAGCACAATGAGAGTCCACTACAACTAGCACAATGAGAGTCCACTACAACTATCACAATGAGAGTCCACTACAACTATCACAATGAGAGTCCACTACAACTAGCACAATGAGAGTCCACTACAACTAGCACAATGAGAGTCCATTTCACACTCATAGACATCACTGATCCTTGCCACTGCAACAAACACACATCAAGGAACCATAATATGATGTTCTCAAGTGACCAAACCACTGACACTGGAAACATCTGAGAGGATTTGAAAAATATGGCCACACCTTCCAATTTAGCTCACCTACCTTGATGGTGGCAGATGGACATGGTGATGTAAATGTCAAAATTAAGAAAGTGGTTGGCATCATAATTCCATCTGTATAAGTGGAGATATGCTTCACTACAGAAACTCCTTGGATGGAGAAACCAGTGAGGATATCTGACTTGAAGATGTTCCTCAAATCCTTCTCAAAATTAATTCCTCATGATGAATTCAAAGTAGCATGGTGAGTACATTCAATGGCCTTTGAATGCAAGAGGGGTTCACTCTGTTTAGAAGTTGATGTTTCCACCAAGACATCTCCAGAACATAGCTTTTTGACTAATTTAGAGAGCAAGCCCCTCTAGTCCCTTCTGAATAAAAAGTGATACATGTGCTCTAAAGATTTGTCTGACAAAGAATGTAATATCAGAAAATGAGGTACAGGTGATGAAGAATTTGAATATTGTTGTTTAGAATCTTCAAGATGTGGTTGTTTAATTATGGTCTGTTTATTAAAACATCTTGTTTTTATTTTGAGTTGGGAATCCATAATAAAAAAAAAGAATATTTGGTGTCCACTTACCCCACCCAACATGGAGCCCTAAGATGGGATGCATTACAATGCCAAACAAAGATATTGCAGCAACGCTGTAGTTTCGTGAGCACTATACCCAAACACCAGCATCAGATACAATGTCCACAACACCTATTTAGAACATCCAACACTGGTACTCAGTCGACCCTAGCCCAAGTGGACCAGCCAACTGACCCTGGGAGGGTCATCGCAAGGTTGCCTGGCTACAGATATTCAAACCAGAGTGGTTTGTTGGGGATCCTCTCTTCCCCTTCATGGGTCACCACACACAGTAAGCATGTGTGTCGATGTTTAGATCCCAGAGGATATGAAAGTACAGAACCTTTTCTGAGAAGTCCCCTCACCATTTACAGGAATCCACATCGAGATGTTAAACTTGTCCCTAAACTCAAAACCTTTCACAATATAACTCTTTTGCTATGAATAAGTCAAAGTGCACATTACAACATTTCACAGTTACTTTTATATGCAAAAATGGCTCATTTGGGTTGAGAAAATATAAAAACGAGCCGTTTTTGCATATAAATTTCTCAACAAGTGGGTTTCTCGACATCACTGATTATTTCACAGTTACACTCAAGTTTTAATTACATTATTTAATTATCAATGTATGTGAATAAACTTGATGCCAACATGTGTTTAATAAATCAAATTTCTATATACATATTTTTGTAGCTCTAACCTTTTTAAAGAAATATTTTAAAAAATCCTCAATCTCCCCTATTATAAGAAACATTTGTTTTTTATGTCTTCTCCTTTCTATAAGCTTATTTACTACCCCTCTCTGAAGTATGGAATTTAATGTAAATAACTCATCATAATATATTAATCAAGCAAAGTCTAAATTTTATAGTCTTCAATCTTATTTGCTTATGGAACCATAAACTAGTAAATTAAACCATGTGAAGATGAAAAGACAACTAATAAGGTAAAATAAAACATACAAAGGAAAATGGTACTGTTCATTATATTTAATTTTTACTAATTTTCATTTCACTGGATGTTGGTAATTTTACTACAGTTAGTGTTAAAGTAAAATAAGTTTTTAATTTAGAAAAGTTTAGAGGTTATGCAAATGAAACATTAAATTTTAAGATAAAAATATAGTTGTATTCTTAATATAAAAATCATATAGTATTCAAAGTAGTCAAAGCCAGAGTCAGACTTGGTAAAAGTTTCATAAATTCACAGACAAAAAAGATTTAGTAAATATACTTTATGAGCCTGGACTGATACTGACTAGTATTATACACTTATGAAATAATTCTCTATGAGCCTGGACTGATACTGACTAGTATTATACACTTATGAAATAACCTGGACTGATACTGACTAGTATTATACACTTATGAAATAATTCTCTATGAGCCTGGACTGATACTGACTAGTATTATACACTTATGAAATAACCTGGACTGATACTGACTAGTATTATACACTTATGAAATAACCTGGACTGATACTGACTAGTATTATACACTTATGAAATAACCTGGACTGATACTGACTAGTATTATACACTTATGAAATAACCTGGACTGATACTGACTAGTATTATACACTTATGTACTTTATGAGCCTGGACTGATACTGACTAGTATTATACACTTATGTACTTTATGAGCCTGGACTGATACTGACTAGTATTATACACTTATGTACTTTATGAGCCTGGACTGATACTGACTAGTATTATACACTAATAATTCTCCTCTCTTGAAGGTTTCCTGGCAGTACCAATGAATTATTCAAAATTCTGGATTGACGAAACTGGAAAATAAGTCAAAATGAAGACGTTGATCTCAGGAGATATTTAAACAAATATCTTTCAAAGTACAAATATGAAACTTTGTTATGATCAGAATGTATACATATTGTGAATGCATACAAAATAGCATAACTGTACACACAAGAAACAGGTTCATCTTTTCAATCTAATATACTGAGCTGAAAATAACTCTCTCAACAGTAGGCCTCATGAAGAACACTGTTAAAGATTTCTAGTCTCTATACATAAGAAAGGCTATAAACTTACTGGCACAGATTGAAAATACTCAGTTCCACTTACTGAGAGAATGGCATTCAGAACAAGGCCAATTGCACTCAAAATCTCTTTCCATAAAATAGGTAAAAAAAAATGCATTTCAAATGAAGTTACAAATATTGTATAGTACTTTACTTGGTAGGCCTGGCATGGCCAAGCATTTTAAGGCTTGCACTCAGTAATCTGAGGGTCAGCGGGCTCGAATCCTGTTGCGCCAAACATGCTCGCCCTTTCAGCCGTGGGGGCATTATAATGTGACGGTCAATCCCACTATTCGTTGGTAAAAGAGTAGCCCAAGAATTGGCGGTGGGTGGTGATGACTAGCTGCCTTCCCTCTAGTCTTACACTACTAAATTAGGAATGGCTAGCACAGATAGCCCTTAAGTAGCTTTGTGCAAAATTCAAAAACAAACAGACAAAACTTTACTTGGTTGAACTTCTTAGATGTAATAATTAATTCCTTATTATTTTAAAATATATTTTACTGTTTTAGACATTTATATGATACATCAATGACAGATTATTGTAAATTCTCAACAATGGATAAGATAAAATGCTGAACAATGACATCTGAAAAAGAAAAATATCGATATTTTCAAAAAAATGTTAAAACAATCCTTAAAAAATAACAACATTAAATAATTCAGAAACATTAAACATCTTACTGATGAGGGATACAGTTTCTTTTATTACACTACAAGACATGAGGCCTTCCATAAGCTGTGCACAAAAACATTAGAAATTACTACTAATAAATTTAAATTATATTCATTCCCACAACATACATCTTTACAGAGAATATTTGAATATTAATATTTCATTTTTGAAACTAATGAGGTGTGTTTAGTTTTCAGTATCAAACATCTGTATTACATATGGTTTGTGTCAAGAAGTGTCATGTCATGAAATACAGCATTCAATGACATTCACAAAGTGTTTTAATTTGTGACACAAAATGTCTGTGTATTTATTATTCAGCATGTCGTGTCAGTATTACAGACATTTTGTGTCACAAATTAAAACACCTGTACACAAAATGTCTGTGTATTTACTATTCAGCATGTAGTGTTAGTATTAAAGACATTTTGTGTACAGGTGTTTTAATTTGTGACACAAAAGGTCTGTGGTATTTACTATACAGCATATAGTGTCAGTATTTCACACATTTTGTTTACATGTGTTTTGATTTGTGGTATTTATGTATGCACACCATAGACTTGAACTGAATTTATTATTTAAATTTACAAATACAGGTACTACAAACTTCAAATATATTTGTATATAGGTTATACTTATGGAAGGTGTCGATAGTTCTACATTTTACCTTACCCAATTTTGAGGATTTACAGTTACTTTGTTACTAATGTAGCAAAACAAGTTTTAAAACAGAAGAATACATTTTAATTGTAATAAAAGATTAATAACGACACCATAGGCTTTCAGACAAGTAAACTATTATATGTTACTTTGAAGCTTTATTCTAAATGCCACTTTTTAGGAATTTAATGTCCTGTTTTTTTACCTATTTAACTGAAAGCCTTTAAGTTCTGAATACTGTTCTGCCAGTCAGTAGAAATTAAGTTCCACTTTTACCTTGTGTCTGGTACTATTAAAATTGTTCCAAAGATGTTATGATGATCTTATTTGGACAGGTTAAATATCTTAAGAAAAAGAGGTGTTCTTATCAAATTTTCCAAGATTATTCTGGGAACTGATGGAACACGAGGCTTTCACTGTTTTTTCGCTTTGCTAAATTATGAAGCCAACAAGATGAAAGAACACAAAATCAAAATTTGATAAAGACGAATCTACTCTCCAATTGAGCAAGTTTAATTTTCCTGACATTAAACAATCACTCGTTCAAAATCCAGCATCTTACATCAGTTATGTGTAGGGTTGAAAGATTCTTTTAAAAATAAAGAAGGGATTTAAATTATTTCATTTCTCCCCAAGGTGGGTGCAGAAGTATACCCTCGTTCAAGTTGTTGTAAATATATATATATATATATAACCCTTGATGTTTGGATTGAAATTTCTTTTAATTAGTGCTGGTCGTTCTCAAAAGACCTCGACTACACATTTTAAATTTATTATTAGATAAAGTATAAGATGACTTTTATCACTAAAAAAGAATGTTAACAGGCAATCTGTCACCTTTTTTTTGTCTTATTAAATGTTAGATTTTCAACCTACGCTGGTTGATCACTAAATCATTTGAATTAACACTTTTCACTTATCCAATAAAGTAATACATTAAAATCAACGTTGAAACTTGGCTACACAAAATTATTTTTCGATTTCCTCAATTTAATTTTGTAACTTTAATTAGTAATGAATATTATGTTTATTAAACCGAAGGTTCCTTACATCTCAGAAAAAGAATAAAAAACATCATTGTACCGTATTCAAAACGACTGTGTTCGTAATTATAAATATTTTTATTTTTTAAAATTCCTACGTACGCGCCCACTATAAACGGTTGTCCGACAGCAGAGAAGTGTACGACAATAGCTTCAGTTTCGTTCGGTTTGAGGAATAAAATTACTGACTCCTTGAACCATTCGACGTGAACATCTCTTGTGTAATGACATTTAAACAGTTTGATATTTATGCTGACTTTAATGTGTTATTCTTACTTCATCTATAATTATACTAAAATCGCTTAACAGTAAACTTCATAGTGATTGGTATTTAAATGATTTTCGTATGTCTGTATTAGATATTTTAATTTATATTTAATTGTAAGCCGATATATTCTTCTCTAATCTGACCTTTTGAGTTCTTAAAATGTATTAATGTCGTGTGTTAGTTGGTCCTATAATAAGGAACCATTTTGAATTTTGTAGTTTTGAATTTTCGCGCAAAGCTACACAATTGCTATCTGCGCTGGCCGTCCCTAATTTAACAGTGTAAGACTAGAGGGAAGGCAGCTAGTCAGCACCACCCACCGCCAACTCTTGGGCTACTCTTTTACCAATAAATAGTGGGATTGACCGTAACATTATAACGCCCCCACGACTGAAAGGGTAAGCATGTTTAGTGCGACGGGGATTCGAACCCGCGACCCTCAGATTACGAGTCGAACGAGTTACGAGTGGGTTACACTTGGCCATGCCGAGCCAGATGAAAGGACTTGTTCATTATAGATATGGCAGCTGTGTTGTGATTCACAAACTGTTACATTCTTCATAATTTTCGCTCATACGTTCTTGCAACATCTTTGGGTACATCCAACACCAGAGTCCGTCTGTCCAAACATGGAGTTTTGGTTAGGAAATTAGGGATGATCATGCAAAAATTAATCGGTCTCTCTTCATCCCAGAAGTGGTTTGAAGGTTAATTTGACACTCAACTTGAAAACAGAAAAAGATAATCTATACCCATATGTGAATATACACGTACGCACACATTTAGTACATAAAGAAACATGTAAATGATTAAAGTGTTTGGTAGGTTTTGTGTACTACCGATGTTATAGCTGCCGTCACCGAGGATCCAGAGAAACTGAGAAGGAAAGGAGTTGTGAGATTAGTTTAAAACTACCCCTGTGGAAAGTATGACCCTTCAGGGAGACAGGGATTTATAATTACTATGGCAGGGCTGTGATCACTTTCATAATGTCACATGTTTAATTAATTAGGTTTGAGGGATTATAACTCTGTTAATATAAACTGACTTTCGATATCTGTGGTAAGCACGTTGTGTAGTTTTGCGCTGAAGAGAAAATAAGAAAAATAAACTAAATATAATTAATTAAATAGAAAATATAATGTGACATGTTTCTTATTTTGTATGAAGACGACAGGCAGTGAAATAATTTAAAGTAACAAGTATGACAAACACTTGGTTTACTTTAATAATATGTTAATAGTTCAAGTAAGAAGGTTTACTTAAGATTTTGTACAGCAATGTTGTTGGGATTCCTAGCGATGCATCCACTGAGTGAGATCGAACCTCGAGTTTTGGCATTATAATATTTACAATTCCAGAAATTTACCGCTGACTTACCAGAAGACGTGTATAAAAAAGAATAAAAGGGGGTAAGTAAAACTGAACTCGAATTTTCTTACATTTTAAGTATATTTCAACAAAGTCAACGAAACAGTTATAAAAACAAAATGGTAGTAAAATACGTAATCCAATTGTTAAAAATTCTTAATATATATTATTTACTTAAATAAAGGGCCAACTAACCGACATATTTTATGTACTGAAAGTAACACTTGGGTAAAATTACTGGAACAATAAACTTCACGTGAATGTTTAGTTGCCTACGAATTCAGTTAAGAAACATTGCATAAAATTATTGAATAAGTTATTACGTAAGCCTAAACTAACATTTTTACCTCAGTATTTTTTTTGCAGGAGTTAACTTCACACATCAGAGATTTTGGTAACTGCTCCCTCTTTTTTCTCTCTCTCTTTTTGTTAAACAAATATAATTTATTTATAATATTTTATACATTTCAATTCATATGTTTAATTGTAATATGTATATATATAACATTTTTTGGTTACTTAATTTTTGTGCTTATTTGTTAACTCCAATTTAATCTTGCAGTCATTCAAAAAAATATATAAAAACATATTTTGATGAACATTTGTCATTATTATCTTAATCTAGTAATGTAATATTTTAAAAGCGATGGAAGAAATAAGAAAAATACTGTAGATAAATTTGGCAAACCGGTTAAATAAGAAAGAATAGAATAAACAATAATATTTAGTGTATTGAAATTAGTGTTGTGATACTTAGTACAAAAACGTTTTCTTTACAAGAATATCACTGTGCTGCTTCCGGCATAAACCATATTTTACATTATTTAGAAATTAGAGGCAACAAATAAATAACGTTATGCAATTAACATTGAGCTACACAAAGGGTTATTGGTTCTATGCCCACTACAGTTATCGAGTACAAATTTTTAGTGTTATAAGTCTTCAGACTATTTGTGGAGCCACTAGGGAGATATATCTTTAACACAAAGGAAAAAACGCCAAGGATAAAAAGCACATAATAGGATATCTAGTGTATCCTAGCATGAAGGATATTAGATAAATTCACAGTGACGTAACAGTGGGGATGAAGGACGATACTGAGGTAGGACTAGGGGGGAGGTTGTGCTTGATACCAAGTGTTTATTTTGGGAACAATATTTAAATATAACATTAGTAATGAGTGCTGTGTAGATGGTTAGTAAATGAGAGAAAGTGCTCTCAAAATATATATATATATATACATTTTAGATTTCAACCAACCAAAACCGTTCAGAGACTTAAGTTTCCTTGACTTCCAAAAGTTGACCCATCCATCAGTGAAACTCAAAATGGCGAAATGGCTAGTCAGATAAAACTTTCATTCGTAACTACTGTGATATCAATAGTAGAAATGTATAGATACGTGCAGGAGCTACAATTCGTACAACCAACCGTGTGGAGATATTTGGTCATAATATAACATACAGACACACCGATTCATCATCTTCTTGGCTCAAAACTCTGTCACTGTAGTTAAACCCACACTTGCTTCACAATTTATCTCACTCGTTCTTCCTGTTTTAAGTGGATCTACTTTTGAAGAAATAAAATCAGTAGGACACTACAAAATGTTTCCTGCACTCTAATCCGGAAGTGTATTATAAGAGTGTCAGTCAATCCCTTAGTGTAAATGTTGCTGACTGTCTGTCATCTCTCTGGCCAGTAGTTCAAGATTAGAGAAGTCGGCAAATAGCTTAGACATAAATACAAATAAAAATCACAAAGATAGTAAACTGAGTCATTAAAATGTAATCGGACTAAGCTCTATATTCCAGGACTAAGCACTATATTCCAGGCGGGAAGTCTGATAGAAAGTAGCTGTTTTATTAATTTAACATCACTAATATTTTTTTATCGTGAGAAGTAAAACAGAAAAATATATCAAGTGTTCAGTTCCCTTTGACACACTTTATGTATCCCTTCCCTCCAGTGGTACAGAGGTATCTTTGCGGACTTACAAAGCTAGATTCCTGGTTTCGATACTCGTGGTGGGCAGATAACAGATATTCCATTGTGTTGCTTTGTGCGTAACTTCAAACAGACACTCGTTACGTAAGTGTAAAGTTACTTATGCATGAAAAGCATTTAACTTATCTACTTCTGAACGCTTTTCTGGCAAATAAAGGGAATTCTGAGATTTTAAAGTTAAAGAATGAGCAGCTAGCCAATTGTGTTCAATCATACATGTTATTATTGATCAATATTCTATTATGTAGAATATTATGTAGCCTATTTTATAAGCTTCCACTGAGGTTATAATATTGAGTAATACTCGATGCGTTTATTCGTGTTTACCGCAAACAATTTAATTTGGATATTTGGTGTTTTATGGCACAAAGCAGTTAGGCTAGGATATAAACCTTTTCCTATATTGCGTTAAATTACTTTATCATAGGCATTCGTATTACATTTCAAAAGCTTCTTGAAACATTTACTATTAAATGTGGCCACTTGTTCGAGCTAATACTCAGTAATCAGAATTTGTTTCATTATTACATAAATATGAGTTTATTTCACCCGCTGATAGAATTTTATATTTAAAAAGTCGAAGAAGAAAAAGATTATTTCTAAGTGTAAGTTATAAACTCCTGAAAATGTTATAAAATATGCAGTTTGGTAGTATCTAATAAGCCAGCAGATGGCGCAGTTAACATTTCTCTACACTTGTTGAAACAGGGAGGGCCGTTTCACCTACGAATATAAAATGTAAGATTTGCAAGAAACACCAAAAACGTCATCAGAGATTTTAAAATGTAAACTCTTTATTGGTCAATATTAGAAGTAAAATACTATGCTAAAAACTTTCAATTATCTGATGAGGTAATTTTGTCAGTGGCGATTTTAAGATACACAAAATTTTCTTGAATAATGTTCTAAAACAATTTATCAATGCATAAAAAACTGGTAGATATAAATGTATTTAATAAGGTTGTTTTGTTAATTAATTTCAAAACATTTCATTTTGAGATGAAACAGATTGAGGTGTACGGCAATGTTTTTCAGTGTAATAGAAATAATTTAAATACTTTAAACCATAGAAAATGTAATTCATATTTAGACAAAGTACTAACTACATCTTGTTTTGTTAATTAATTTCAAAACATTTCATTTTGAGATGAAACAGATTGAGGTGTACGGCACTGTTTTTCAGTGTAATAGAAATAATTTAAATACTTTAAACCCTAGAAAATGTAATTCATATTTAGACAAAGTACTAACTACATCTTGTTTTGTTTTTATCATTATTCTTTCTTTATTGTCAGGTCATGTTAACTGACAGCATAGTTTGAAAATACAGTTTGGAATGAAATCTAATTTCCAAATTTGTTACAATGTGCTATGGAAATTTATATCAAGTTAAGTAATAAAACAGTATTAGAATGATCCATAATAATAACAAATAAATTAAACTGATTAAAACACAAATTATTTCTGCGAAGTCCTTTGGTGGCACAGCGGTATGTTTACGGACTTACATCGCTAGAAACCAGGTTCCGATATCAGTGGTGGGCAGAACACAGACAGCCCATTGCGTAGCTTTTATAATAACTAAATAATTAATTAATCTTCAATGAAACTATCGTCAAAAATAGAAAATGCATGGAATGCTCGCACAAAATAACGAAAGGGTAACATTTATTCTTTTTTTAATATATAAAATAGATTGTGATGAAATTATTAAGTTTTATTAAACACTGAAGACCGTAAATTCCATTCAAATATGTTACTTGAGAAATTAGGTTAACAGTTGAATATTAAAGATTTTATATGTGTCAAATAAAAATAAATCTGCTGCGTGAATAAATTTTACACAATTTTATATCTGTGCTAATAAGGCTTAAAGAATAATGTTTAAAGTCTTGTGTTAGGAAGAATTACGTTTTTACATTCTTGTTGGATATTTATACGACGAACATATTAAACGTGTAGCTGAAACTTGCATCCATTAAAGCTTTCAAAATCACTTACAAAGTAAAGCTACCAGATTTTATCGCTTCAACAGAATAACATATCCTCTTCGAATAGTACATTAACGTATATTATTTACAAACAAGAGTTTTTTGTTTTAAAATAAACTAAAAACTAGGTGTCCAATTGTTATAAAACTATAATTATTCAAATACTCCGCCACCAATTACGATATCTCGCAAACAACTTGTTTTCTATGTTTAAATAAACAAGAATCAGAACAGATAACGCATTTATTATCGTACTAATTAATTTATAAAACATCATGAAATTAATTAATAGAAATCTCCTTTGGCTTTAATGACATTTCCAAGATTGGAAATTGTCATACTTCGAAGGCTCCGAGACCTTTCGAACATGGATTGGTCAGTATAAATGGGTTCGCTGGGGTCTTCAAACTTGGGAGCTTGAAACTCGGATATATAAAACTCGGTTGTACTAGGTGATGTACTCTCGGCGTCAGATTCCTTCACCTTTGAGGACATACAAGGCGAGGTGAGTCAGTTGATATTAATATAGGTTTTATATCATTGATAGCAATAAATAATTAAATAAGTAACTGGAGAATTAAAAATAACCTCGAGTTATATTGAAACAAGACATTCAACAAGACAGTGCATTATATAAACTTATCAATCGTATTTTTTAAATAATTTAATTTCATATTATTTAACAAACCACACTTTCGTATCCATCTTTCTTTTTGTTCAATACGTCTTTAGGCAAACAAAAATGGGCTACCAGTTCTGATTCCCCACGGGTATCAAAACTAGGTTTCTGGCATATATAAAGTCCACAGAATGAGCCGCTGGAAGGCAATTTACCCACACAATACTTGTGCCCATGAAAATGAGCTATTTCATGTGCTATAAAGTAACTTTTATGTACATTAACGTTAACTCTTGGATACCATTGTTACAATTACTTAAAATTTTAAAAGCACGTTTGAAGATGACTTAATTAAAATAAATATGTTACTGATTTAATTTAGACCAACCTTCATAATCATACCAACAACAACAAATTAGTGAACTTAAATTGTCTTCATATTCCAGCACATTACTTTAACCCCAGTGACGAACCTTGATATTGGTGGATTACATACGGTTTTATTAATGTTGGAACGCGTCTCTTACCATTGTCTTGATTCTTCGGATGTAAGATACGGCTGCCACAGCTATAGCAATGGTGATAAACACTACGAAACCCACTACAAACATCAGAGTGTAGTAGCCATCTTTAGGGACACAGACCATCCATCTTTCAGGGGCTGTTGAGCAAATGGTTGATCTAATTCACATTTCTTTTACCAACATTGATGTTAAAATTCACTTATCAGCAAAGTCATGAACTAGTCAGATGTTAAAGTTCACCTATCAGCAAAGTCATGAACTAGTCAGATGTTAAACTTCACTTATCAGCAGTCATCAACTAGTCACATGTTAAAAGTTCACTTATCAGCAAAGTCATGAACTAGTCACATGTTGAAGTTCACTTATCAGCAAAGTTATGAACTAGTCACATGTTAAAAGTTCACTTATCAGCAAAGTCATGAACTAGTCACATGTTAAAAGTTCACTTATCACCAAAGTCATGAACTAGTCACATGTTAAAGTTCACTTATCAGCAAAGTCATGAACTAGTCACATGTTAAAGTTCACTTATCAGCAAAGTCATGAACTAGACGCATGTTAAAGTTCACTTATCAGCAAAGTCATCAACTAGTCAGATGTTAAAGTTCACTTATCAGCAAAGTCATGAACTAGTCAGATGTTAAAGTTCACTTATCAGCAAAGTCATGAACTAGTCAGATGTTAAAGTTCACTTATCAGCAAAGTCATGAACTAGTCAGATGTTAAAGTTCACTTATCACCAAAGTCATGAACTAGTCACATGTTGAAGTTCACTTATCACCAAAGTCATCAACTAGTCACATGTTAAAGTTCACTTATCAGCAAAGTCATCAACTAGTCACATGTTAAAAGTTCACTTATCAGCAAAGTCATCAACTAGTCACATGTTAAAGTTCACTTATCAGCAAAGTCATCAACTAGTCACATGTTGAAGTTCACTTATCACCAAAGTCATCAACTAGTCACATGTTAAAGTTCACTTATCAGCAAAGTCATCAACTAGTCACATGTTAAAAGTTCACTTATCAGCAAAGTCATCAACTAGTCACATGTTAAAAGTTCACTTATCAGCAAAGTCATGAACTAGTCACATGTTAAAGTTTACTTATCAGCAAAGTCATGAACTAGTCACATGTTAAAGTTCACTTATCAGCAAAGTCATGAACTAGTCACATGTTAAAGTTCACTTATCAGCAAAGTCATCAACTAGTCACATGTTAAAGTTCACTTATCACCAAAGTCATCAACTAGTCACATGTTAAAGTTCACTTATCAGCAAAGTCATCAACTAGTCAGATGTTAAAGTTCACTTATCACCAAAGTCATGAACTTGTCAGATGTTAAAGTTCACTTATCACCAAAGTCATGAACTAGTCAGATGTTAAAAGTTCACTTATCAGCAAAGTCATCAACTAGTCAGATGTTAAAGTTCACTTATCAGCAAAGTCATGAACTAGTCACATGTTAAAAGTTCACTTATCAGCAAAGTCATGAACTAGTCACATGTTAAAGTTCACTTATCAGCAAAGTCATGAACTAGTCACATGTTAAAGTTCACTTATCAGCAAAGTCATGAACTAGTCAGATGTTAAAGTTCACTTATCAGCAAAGTCATGAACTTGTCAGATGTTAAAGTTCACTTATCAGCAAAGTCATGAACTTGTCAGATGTTAAAGTTCACTTATCAGCAAAGTCATGAACTAGTCACATGTTATAGTTCACTTGTCAGCAAAGTCATGAACTAGTCACATGTTATAGTTCACTTGTCAGCAAAGTCATGAACTAGTCAGATGTTAAAGTTCACTTATCAGCAAAGTCATGAACTAGTCACATGTTAAAGTTCACTTATCAGCAAAGTCATCAACTAGTCACATGTTAAAGTTCACTTATCAGCAAAGTCATCAACTAGTCAGATGTTAAAGTTCACTTATCACCAAAGTCATGAACTTGTCAGATGTTAAAGTTCACTTATCACCAAAGTCATGAACTAGTCAGATGTTAAAAGTTCACTTATCAGCAAAGTCATGAACTAGTCAGATGTTAAAGTTCACTTATCAGCAAAGTCATGAACTAGTCACATGTTAAAGTTCACTTATCAGCAAAGTCATGAACTAGTCAGATGTTAAAGTTCACTTATCAGCAAAGTCATGAACTAGTCACATGTTAAAAGTTCATTACGTTATTTAATTAAATACTTTCTGATCATCATATTTTTCTACATAAAGAAGTGATGTATCTTATTAAAACACTGATATAAAGCTCTCGTTACAACTGCTTCAGAGTTTAATATACATTCCATGTATATTAGACGAAGAAGTACTTTAATAGCAAGGGTAAATTTTTGTTAATTTAAAACAAAACGATGGAGCAGCAAAAGTTTCAGATCTTACAGTGCTAAAATTCTGGATTCGATTCCTCGCAGTGATTTGTTTGTTTGTTTGTTTGTTTAAAGCTACAGAATGGGCTATCTGTGCTCTGTACACCACGAGTATCGAAACCCGGTATCTAGTGTTATACGTTCATGTGCATACTGCGTGATAGTGAGGAAGTGTATCCGCCAGGTGGACAGAGCATAGATAGCCCATCATGAAGTTTAATGCTAAACAAAAATGTACTTTTAACTTTATTGACTCTACAGCGCCCTCTACTTACCAAGCCCTTTAGACACCGCAGGTATATCTGATCGGGACAGATACACTTTCAACAGCTCGTGAACTTCCTCTTCGTGGTCAATACTGTCCGTCGAGTTAGGTGGCGCTACTGGCGTGACAAGTGAAACAGGAGACGAAACTGCCCTTTTTTTTCGTCCCCAGGAGGGAAACGACCCTGGACGACCCCCATCACTGCATATTACCTGTGTGGATTGTGCACGTGACTTGACTAAGTTCGCTAAATTATATCACAGATAAATCACATTATATTTTCCTATCATTTTTCGTTTCATAAAATGCCTCTGTGATTAATGAGTTATATTTAATAATATGAACGAATCACTACAGTAGTTCCTGTGAATTATTGTATGACAGTTATTTTCACTTCATATTCGATGGTGTAATATTGTTTATTTGCTTACATTTTGTATTTTCTCATTGCTATTAAATGTATCACGTGTGTTTGTAAATAATTACCGACACATAATCTTTGTTTCAAACTATCCCTAGTCTAAAGCTCTTAATACCGAATCTAACTTTAAGAAACGTTTGAAGTTATTACTGGTTCACAAGGTCCCCGGCAGGTGCGAACGGTAGCTTGGAAGACTAGTAAGTTAGAACCTGGTATTTTGAAAGCGTAGAAATCTGCTTCCAACGCCCCTTCAGGAGTTCGGTGAAGCTCTGGAAAAACGTAAAGGTCCACAGGGCATCTGGAGTGAATAATAAAACTAACAAGTTTGTTTTCTGAAGCAATTAGAACTCATTAAGTCCACTGATAGTCATAAAACGTCATGTAATAGTGAGCATACAATGTCTTACAAAACAACTGTGTTAACAAATGTTTTATCGTGGTAGCTCAACGGGAAATCTGAGGACTTATAAAAAAAAATTTGTGTTTAACACGAAACACAGAGAACATTAGAACTTCCACACTCCGAAACATTTCAGAAACACAAATCAAATGTGTCACCATAACTTCCAGACACCCAGTATTATAACAAGCCCGGCGGTTAAGGCACTTGACTCATAATCTGAGGGTCGCGGGTTCAAATCCCCGTCACACCAAACATGCTCATTCTTTCAGCCGTGGGAGCATTATAATTGACGGTCAATCCCACTATTCGTTGGTAAAAGATTGGCCCAAGAGTTGGAGGTGGATGGTGATGACCAGCTGCCTTCCCTTTAATCTTACATTGCTAACTTAGGGACGACTAGCGCAGAGAGCCCTCGTGTAGCTTTGCGAGAAATTCAAAACAAACGTTATTATAAAGTAACAGTTTTTATTTTAGGGGTAGGCATTATTAGCTCAGAAGCAATGTGAGATGTGGGGTAGGCATTATTAGCTCAGAAACAATGTGAGATGTTCAACACATCTGAGATGTTCAACAAGTGTTCATTCATTATATCTTAGCTGCAGCACGTTTCACCTATTACAACTTATGATTTAAAAATAACGAAACGATGTCAGCAATATTCATATAAAACCCTGAAGAGAAACTCTATATTTTACAATGACCTTCTAAGTTCGTTCTTCACAAGTCATCCAAAAATATCTTACACAGTAACTATTTATCCAAAACAACTATACGGTCACTACCACTTTGTTGTGAAGATTACTTAACGATATTACAATTACAGGTATTACAAAACTATTTTCAGAGCGCAATACGACAGTGCTGAGGACTAGGCTTAACTACACCAATCGATGACGACAGCTGTCGGTCAAAGCGAGAATTAATAATTACTAACAATAACCAACAATTATCTTCGCGACGTGGTTCTTCGTAAAACCTTGAAGATGGTGTAATTTGTTTCACTGTTAAGATATTTGCAGGTAAACAAAGAATTGTGTTTTGGTGAGCATCGCACTTGGAAAGTGGCGCTCGTTGTTGCTTTACGTCTTGATCTGTGTGACTGGATGTTATCTGTTCAGGTGTTTTATGAATTATATGATACTGTTGTTTGTATGGCCATATTGGAGAAGTGCCTCCCGAAAACGTTCTTCATTTGTTATATATTTTATTAGATAACAGAAAAATGTGTAAAACCACATGTAAAAATGTGTAAAACTACATGTTTTTCTAAACGTACTCGATGATATATGTTCAAACATTATAATAAACTTTGATTTCAACACTGGCTTTGGTCTCATAACAAGTGTTGTGTACCTGCTATTGTGACGGGGATTCGAACCCGCGACCAGATTGCAGTAGAGTACCTTAACCACCTGGCCATGCCGGGCACAAAAGAAGGAAGGAAGAGATAGATAAAATTAAATTGTTGTTTTATACCCCCTGGAGTCAATAAGATGTACTTGTCTTCCAGAGTAGGGATCTTTAGCGATGACGTATGTTGCAAAGATGTCTCCAGTAAAGTAATCATATCGATCTAAAAATAAAATACTGTTGTTATGCTTAGTTTAATCAACATAACATAATATCAACGAACTTTGAACTTTTAACTCAAGTAGTTCTGAGATGTAACGAACGTAAAATGCTTTGTTTTACAACGAGCATTTGTCAATAATTATTTACGTAAGTTGGTGTCACTCGCTGGTTCAAGAATATTTACGACTTTATGTTCGCGTTCAAATGTTTACATCTTTATCTGATTAACGTTATTTACAAAAACGACGAAAACAAGAGGTTTTCTAATCTAAATATAAATAAACATTTTGAAGTAACGTATTATATTTATCAGTATTATCGTTTTAATTATTATAGGCCCAAATATCGTGGGACAGAAGTAACACTTACATTGACTTCGGGTCTCCAACCTGAAGGTCAAAAGATCACCCACAGCTATAGTATTGGTTGGTGTTCCCCGATACAGAATTCTTAAGGTGACACTTGATGTTAGAATGTTCTGCGCTGGTAGATGTTCTATTTGGGTCGGATAACGGCTATAAAACAGAAATTCCCTTCTTAAGTAAGTTTTCCCAGAAAGGCAGACTGACCAAATGGACTTTGATTGACCTTCATTCTTTTGTCTTCACATCAACAAATTTTACTTTGGAAAAATACATAATAAACGTCGTCTTATAACCTCAGACAAACCCATTGTAAGGGGTCATTGACAAAGTGTTTATCGTGTTTATTGCAGAACTTTCTATTTATTGTTTAATCTCTGTGTGTAAGTGTTCACCAAGAACCAAAATGTCAGTGTAAGAACAGACAGAGTGGTTCGTTAATTCTAAAGAACTGAGTGA
Organism: Tachypleus tridentatus; assembly: GCF_004210375.1. NCBI lineage: Eukaryota > Metazoa > Arthropoda > Merostomata > Xiphosura > Limulidae > Tachypleus > Tachypleus tridentatus. Next base: position 1,466,864 of record NC_134828.1, read on the forward strand.
CAAACAAACTAACCCATCAGTTCTACTATCCATATAGTTGGAGGTCACCACGGTCTCGCCAGGTCCAGCTAAATAACACGTTAGGTTGTATACTTTATCGTGTGACGTTTGAACATAGTCGTTGAATTGTACCACCACGATATTGGTCATGACGTCACTATACTGTCAAAGAATAAATAAATAAAACATGTCATCTTAATAATAATGATATTTACCTCGTAACAAAATCAAAATAAAGCATCGTTGTATTATAGCAGTTGAAATATATTTTCTTACTATTTTCCCTTATGGATAAAACGTATATTTATGTAACAAGTTAAAATTCCGTTTCATATTTTATGTTGTACATAAATACATCTAAAAGAAAAGGGTATTTGCCTGTAAAACCTGCTTCTCTGTGCTACCTGATCGGTTTACACGAATCTAAACTTACGAGGTCTGTTCAAAAAATAAGCGGATTGTTTGAATTGCGCGGCTCCATTTGATTCCAGGGGAATCCGCTTGGTGTCGCTAGGTTCGCACAGATCAGCTGATTATGACGCCATTTCCCGATTGCAGATATCTTCATTTGTGTATTAGCTACGCGGTTTTAAGTGAAGCGCGATTTTTCGTTTGGCGGATTTCAGAATGAATGACCAACGACTTGCTGTGAAATTTTGTGTTAAACTTGGAAAATCTGCGACTGAAACTTTTGCTATGCTTAACACGGCTTACGGTGATGTTGCTATGAATCTTACGGCATGTTTCAAGTGGCATGAACGTTTTAAGGATGGTCGACAGTCCATTGAAGATGATGAGCGTCCTGGACGTCCTTCCACGTCAACTGACGACCCACACGTCGACAAAATCAACACTCTGGTGCGGGCAAATCGACGTCTGACTGTCAGGGAGCTTGCTGAAGAGTGTGGGATACCAGTTGAATCTTGTTACGAGATTTTGACCGAAAAATTGAAGATGCACCGCGTTGCTGCGAAATTTGTGCCTCAGATCTCGTGAGTTTTTGGCCAAACACTCGATCACTGTTCTTCCCCACCCCCCTACTCACCTGACCTTGCTCCTTGCGATTTTTTCTTGTTCTCCAAACTCAAAAGACCCTTGAAAGGAAGAAGATTTGAGACGATTCCCGAGATTATGGCAAATGCGACGAAGGAGCTGGAGGACATTACAAAAAGTGTACCAGGACTGTTTCAACAAGTGGAAACACCGTTGGGATAAGTGTGTGCGCGTTGGGGAGGAGAGTACTTTGAAGGGGTCCCAGACCTGTAACTTCTAAATAAAGTACATTTTGTTTTATGACGTCAGTCCGCGTATTTTTTGAACAGACCTCGTAAACAACTTTATACAATATAATTCTTTTTACAAGACAGTCCATGATAATCACGTGGTTAAGGCGCTAGACTCGTAATCTGAGTGTTGCAGTTCGTATCCCGGTCGCACCAAACATGCTCGCCCTTTATCCGTGGGAGCGTTGTAATGTTTCAGTCAATCCCACTATTCGTTGGTAAAAGAGTTGCCCAAGAGTTGGCGGCGGGTGGTGATGACTAGCTGCCTAACAAATTTTTATTTGTTATATGAAATAGTATAGCATAAAATCTAAGCTAATAATCTATATTTTAATAGTATATTCGTTTTAAGTTCTTAATTATATAAGACAATATTTTTTTTAAAATTTTAAATTTCCCTAGTGTGATAAACGTAACACATTTTCTCTAGATATATTCTCCAATCTGTTTTATCCATCCTCCCTCGAAATTCAACATAAATAACTCACTAAATAAAGTCATTGTTAAGACTAACCATAACTTACTTTTTTTGTTGTTACAGACCTTTCTTGTCGCACCCAATCCTTCAGGATTCTTTAATTGTTATTTCTCACGTTAACTATATATAGTCTACAACCAATAGAAAGTCAATATTTGTGTCTACAAAATGTAATGATGTATTTCGCTGTATTCTCAACAGAAACATCTAAATTTGTCTTGTTATAAACAAACTTTTCCCAAGAGAAAGTTAGTTATTTGCTTGGGAGAATTTGAGAGGATTCTTTTCACACTGTTAAAAAGCTTGAATATTTTATCAGGAAAATCGTGTTATATGAAATTCCAAGTTATCAAAGAATTACTGCACTTAATATTTGTTATCAGTTAACTTACTGGGACGTAGGACAACAACATCATAATGAGACCAAAGTTAAGATGATTCCTTTGTTACCACTCCTCATTGTCATCGTTAAATCCTAACAGATAATGTATGTGTGGTCGTACCAATCAGACGTGTTGGGCATCTATCAGACAAAATCCTGACATATCAGAAACTTCAACAACAACAAAAACTCATACTACCGGGCCTGGCATGGCCAAGCGCGTTAAGGCGTGCGCTTCGTAATCTGAGGGTCGCGGGTTCGCATCCCCGTCGCGCCAAACATGCTCGCCCCCTTTCAGTCGTGGGGGCGTTATAATGTGACGGTCAATCACACTATTAGTTGGTAAAAGAGTAGCCCAAGAGTTAGCGGTGAGTGGTGATGACTAGCTGCCTTCCCTCTAGTCTTACACTGCTAAATTAGGGACGGCTAGCACAGATAGCCCTCGAGTAGCTGTGTGTGAAATTAGAAAACAACAACAACAACTCATCGTACCTGTTGTGTACCACAACGCGGGAAACCGTTCGCCCGACTGATCTTCAGCACGTTCACATTACCGCCATTTCCATCATAGAAACACGTTTCGAAAACCCATATGTGTGAA